>NC_088410.1:12743369-12865721 GCF_034236695.1 Oncorhynchus nerka
TTGTTTTTCGGTCTGCTAACACTGTTCTCTAGAGGAAGGAGCTTGTTGTTTTTCAGTCTGCTAACACTGTTCTCTAGAGGAAGGAGCTTGTTGTTTTTCAGTCTGCTAACACTGTTCTCTAGAGGAAGGAGCTTGTTGTCATTCAGTCTGCTAACACTGTTCTCTAGAGGAAGGAGCTTGTTGTTTTTCAGTCTGCTAACACTGTTCTCTAGAGGAAGGAGCTTGTTGTTTTTCAGTCTGCTAACACAGTTCTCTAGAGGAAGGAGCTTGTTGTTTTTCAGTCTGCTAACACAGTTCTCTAGAGGAAGGAGCTTGTTGTTTTTCAGTCTGCTAACACAGTTCTCTAGAGGAAGGAGCTTGTTGTTTTTCAGTCTGCTAACACTGTTCTCTAGAGGAAGGAGCTTGTTGTTTTTCAGTCTGCTAACATCATGCAAGCGGTCAGACAAGTGAAAATTATGGTCAGTAATGACAATTTTAAGCTCGTCTCTCAATTCAAAAATAAGTGTCAATACTTTGCCCCTTGATAACCAGCGCACCTCTGTATGTTGTAAAAGCGTTACGTGGTCGCTGCCCATATCATTGCATAATGCAGAAAATACACGAGAGTTCAGGGGCCTTGCTTTAACAAAGTTAACCATTTTCACTGTAGTGTCCAAACTGTCTTTCAAGCTGTCAGGCATTCCCTTGGCAGCAAGAGCCTCTTGGTGGATGCTGCAGTGGACCCAAGTGGCGTTGGGAGAAACTCATTGCATGCACGTTACCACTCTACCATGTGTCCCTGTCATGGCTTTTGCGCCAAAGTTCATTGGATGTCGTTTTCTGGTCTCACTTGATTTCTTCTTTCTCCTTAGTGGTTCAGTTACTCAAGTGCCTTGTGGTTGTACTGCCTGTTGTTCCACTGCATGTCCACCAGAGAGCGCTATAGTGTCAGCTCACTGCTTTATCACAACTCTTTTCTGCACTTCCTTTCTTTTCTCTCTTTCTGTCTCCCATCCCTCTTTTCACTGCAGTGTCTCGTTTGACATGTGAGCCATAACTCTGTTCAGCGTGTGCGCTGCTTGTGTGTGTGTGTGCTCAGCAAAGTACTGTGCTGCAGTAAGTCTTGTGCTTGGTTTGTCAGATTTCTTTTCTCTGCTGTGTTGGTAGATTATTGGCTGGCTGTGGAGTTTATGACATGTCTTGATCATTTCTCTAAACATCGTGGCAAAGTCATCTGTATTGTGGGGTAATTCTGGGCCTTTTGGTCTAAATAACTAATTCAACAATAGGTAGTTAATTGTTGTTTTTTCTCTCTCTCCTTCTCTCTCTCATGTCCCTCCCTCCCTCCCTCCCTCCCTCCCTCCCTCCCTCCCTCCCTCCCTCCCTCCCTCTGTCAGATCCGTTATAGGAAGGATAAGGTTCTGTCTAAGCAGACTCCTACTTTTCCTCTGGTGTCTGGTGTAAGGGATCTGTCTAATGGCTGTGCTATAGCTGCTGTTCTGCACTACTACTGTCCTGACCTGCTGCCACTGGAGGGTACACACACACACACACACACACACACACACACACACACACACACACACACACACACACACACACACACACACACCTCTGATATCTACCCCTCCTCCCTCCTCTCCTCTCTCCTCCCTCCTCTCTCTCCTCCTCACTCCTCCTCTGGCTTCACACTCCTCCTACCCCTTCACCCTCCTGCTTCCTCTTCCTCCTCCTCCTCATGCCCCTCTCCTCTAGATGTGTGTCTAAAGGACACCATGTCAGTAGCAGACAGTCTGTATAACCTGCAGCTGATCAGAGAGATCAGTGAGTCCAGTCTACAGAGGTGCTGTCACCTGGAGCTGGAGGACCTGCTCTACGCCCCGCCCACACTACACGTAGGTACATCTCTGTCCAGGACATAGTACTACACCTCTCCACAACACTACACATATGTACATCTCTGTCCAGGACATAGTACTACACCTCTCCACAACACTACACATATGTACATCTCTGTCCAGGACATAGTACTAGACCTCTAAACCAACACTACATGTAGGTACAACTCTGTCCAGGACATAGTACTAGACCTCTAAACCAACACTACACGTATGTGCAACTCTATAGCGCTGTCTCTGTCCAGAACATAGACTTACAGATGTAGGATCTTAATTTGAGCCACTTTGCTACAGCAGGAAAATAATCCTGCAGCAATAGGAGAATGTTGATTATTATGTGGATTATAATATAATGGACATTTTTTTGTAGGGGTTGATACACTTTTAATTAGGGCAAATCAAGTCTGACATTTTTAAGCCGACATTACAAACTTTAGAAGCCTTTTTAAACCTTGAACACCCTACAAATTCTCATCAACAGTTTGAGCTTCTAATTAAAAAAATGTAATCTCTCCAGAAAAAGTCTCTGACTGTTGCCGCCTGTTATATACCCCCTCAGCCCCCAGCTGTGCCCTGGACACCATATGTGAATTGATTGGTCCCCATCTATCTTCAGAGTTCGTTCTGCTAGGTGTCCTAAACTGGGATATGCTTAACACCCCGGCTGTCCTACAATCTAAGCTAGATGCCCTCAATCTCACACAAATTATCAAGGAACCCACCAGGTACAACCCTAAATCCGCAAACATGGGCAAACTCATAGATATTATCCTGACCAACTTGCCCTCCAAATACACCTCTGCTGTTTTCAATCAGGATCTCAAAGATCACTGCCTCATTCCCTGCATCCGCTATGGGTCCGCGGTCAAATGACCACCCCTCATCATTGTCAAACGCTCCCTAAAACACTTATGCGAGCAAGCCTTTCTAATCGACCTGGCCCGGGTATCCTGGAAGGATTTTGACCTCATCCCGTCAGTCGAGGATGCCTGGTCGTTCTTTAAAAATAATTTCCTCACCATCTTAAATAAGCATGCCCCTTTAAAAAAATGTAGAACTAAGAACAGATATAGCCCTTGGTTCACTCCAGACCTGACTGCTCTCAACCAGCACAAAAACATCCTGTAGCGGACTATACTAGCATCGAATAGTCCCCGCGATATGCAACTTTTAGGGATGTCAGTAACCAATACACGCAGTCAGTTAGGAAAGCAAAGGCTAGCTTTTTCAATCAGAAATTTGCATCATATAAAACTCCAAAAAGTCCAAAAAGTTTTGGGACACTGTAAAGTCCATGGAGAATAGGAGCAACTCCTCCCAGCTGTCCACTGCACTGAGGCGAGGTAACACTGTCACCACCGATAAATCCACGATAATCGAGAATTTCAATAAGCACTTCTCTACGGCTGGCCATGCTTTCCTCCTGGCTACCCCGACCCCGGCCAACAGCTCCGCACCCCCCGCAGCTACAAGCCTCCCCAGATTCTCCTTCACATAAATCCAGATAGCAGATGTTCTGAAAGAGCTGCAAAACCTGGACCCGTACAAATCAGCTGGGCTAGACAATCTGGACCCTCTCTTTCTAAAATTATCCACCGCCATTGTTGCAACCCCTATTACCAGTCTGTTCAACCTCTATTACCAGTCTGTTCAACCTCTCTTTCGTATTGTCTGAGATCCCTAAAGATTGGAAAGCTGCCGCGGTCATCCCCCTCTTCAAAGGGGGAGACACTCTAGACCCAAACTGTTACAGACCTATATCTATCCTGCCCTGCCTATCTAAAGTCTCCGAAAGCCAACAAACAGATCACTGACCATTTCGAATCCCACCGTACCTTCTCCGCTGTGCAATCTGGTTTCCGAGTTGGTCACGGGTGCATCTCAGCCACGCTCAAGGTCCTAAACGATATCATAACCGCCATCGATAAAAGACAGTACTTAGCAGCCATCTTCATCGACCTGGCCTAGGCTTTCAACTCTGTCAATCACTGTATACTCATCGGCAGACTCAACAGCCTTGGTCTCTCAAATTACTGCCTCACCTGGTTCACCAACTACTTCTCAGAAAGAGTTCAGTGTGTCAAATCAGAGGGCCTGTTGTCCGGACCTCTGGCAGTCTCTATGGGGGTACCACAGGGCTCAATTATCGGGCAGACTCTTTTCTCTGTATATATCAACGATGGGGCTCTTGCTGCAGATCCCTGATCCACCTCTATGCAGACGACACCATTCTGTATACATCTGGCCCTTCTTTGGACACTGTGTTAACAAACCTCCAAACGAGCTTCAATGCCATACAACTCTCCTTCCGTGGCCTCCAACTGCTCTTAAACGCTAGTACAACTAAATGAATGCTTTTCAACCGATCGCTGCCTGCACCCGCCCGCCCGACTAGCATCACTACTCTGGACGGTTCTGACTTAGAATATGTGGACAACTACAAACACCTAGGTGTCTGGTTAGACTGTAAACTCTCTTTCCAGACTCACATTAAACATCTTCAATACGAAATTAAATCTAGAATCGGCTTCCTGTTTCGCAACAAAACCTCCTTCACTCACGCTGCCAAACATACCCTCGTAAAACTTACCAATCCTCAACTTCGGCGATGTCATTTACAAAATAGCCCCCAACCCTCTACTCAGCAACCTTGATGTAGTCTATCACAGTGCCATCCGTTTTGTCACCAAAGCCCCATATACCACCCACCACTGCGACCTGTATGCTCTCATCCGCTGGCCCTCGCTACATATACGTCACCAGACCCACTGGCTCCAGGTCATCTATAAGTCTTTGCTAGGTAAAGCTCCACCTTATCTCAGCTCACTGGTCACCATAACAACACCCACCCGTAGCACGCGCTCCAGCAGGTATATCTCACTGGTCATCGCTGAAGTTGGAGACTCCCTCACTAACTTTAAGCACCAGCTATCTGAGCAGCTTACCGATCGCTGTAGCTGTACATAGTCCATCTGTAAATATCCCATCCAATCTACCTACCTCATCCCCATGTTGTTTTTTATTTACTTTTCTGCTCTTTTGCACACCAGTATCTCTACTTACACACCATCTGCTCATCTATCACTCCAGTATTAATTTTCTAAATTGTAATTACTTTGCTACTATGGTCTATTCATTACCTTACCTCCTCACGCCATTTTCACATACTGTATATAGACTTTTCCTATTGTGTTATTGACTGTGTGTTTGTTTATTCAATGTGTAACTCTGTGTTATTGACTGTGCGTTTGTTTATTCCATGTGTAACTCTGTGTTGTTGTTTGTGTCGCACTGCTATGCTTTATCTTGGCCAGGTCGCAGTTGTAAATGAGAAGTTGTTCTCAACTGGCCACCTGGTTAAATAAAGGAGAAATAAAAAACAAATGAAGATCCTACCTCTCCTTTAACCCTCCACTTCCCCTTTAACTGTAAACGACAGACGGTCGGCCAGAATGTTGTTACTGGGTTATTACTGTAAAAAAGGGTTCCATTACAAAAGGTTTTTTATTAAAAGTTCCAGGTGTTCATTCCCCTGTTGTCCTTCAGGTGAACATCATGAGCTTCATAGCAGAGCTGCTGGGATGGTTCGAGGTGCATAAACCTGACTTCGTCAAGCCATTACTACCTCTAGACCTGACAGGTAGGGGAGGTGTGTGTGTGTGTGTGGTGTCTGTGTGTGTGTGTGTGTGTGTGTGTGTGTGTGTGTGTGTGTAAAAGAGAGTGGAAGGAGAGAAAGAGATTAGACTGCTGTATAACCTGTTTACGTGGCCTTATGGTTGATAACATGAATAGGTTTCTCTGTGTGCCAGATGCCTCAGGGTTGTTGGAGTCCAGTCCTGTCAGTGGGTACAGCATCAGGTAAAATCAGGACACATTCATTCTACATGTAGTTTAACAGGTAACACCAGGACACATTCATTCTACATGTAGTTATTGGTTAACAGGTAACATCAGGACACATTCATTCTACATGTAGTTATTGGTTAACAGGTAACATCAGGACACATTCATTCTACATGTAGTTTAACAGGTAACACCAGGACACATTCATTCTACATGTAGTTATTGGTTAACAGGTAACATCAGGACACATTCATTCTACATGTAGTTTAACAGGTAACATCAGGACACATTCATTCTACATGTAGTTATTGGTTGACAGGTAACACCAGGACACATTCATTCTACATGTAGTTATTGGTTAACAGGTAACACCAGGACATATTCATTCTACATGTAGTTATTGGTTGACAGGTAACACCAGGACATATTCATTCTACATGTAGTTATTGGTTGACAGGTAACATCAGGACACATTCATTCTACATGTAGTTATTGGTTGACAGGTAACACCAGGACATATTCATTCTACATGTAGTTATTGGTTGACAGGTAACATCAGGACACATTCATTCTACATGTAGTTATTGGTTGACAGGTAACATCAGGACACATTCATTCTACATGTAGTTATTGGTTGACAGGTAACACCAGGACATATTCATTCTACATGTAGTTATTGGTTGACAGGTAACACCAGGACACATTCATTCTACATGTAGTTATTGGTTGACAGGTAACACCAGGACATATTCATTCTACATGTAGTTATTGGTTGACAGGTAACATCAGGACACATTCATTCTACATGTAGTTATTGGTTGACAGGTAACATCAGGACACATTCATTCTACATGTAGTTATTGGTTAACAGGTAACATCAGGACACATTCATTCTACATGTAGTTATTGGTTAACAGGTAACATCAGGACACATTCATTCTACATGTAGTTATTGGTTAACAGGTAACATCAGGACACATTCATTCTACATGTAGTTATTGGTTAACAGGTAACATCAGGACACATTCATTCTACATGTAGTTATGAATCTCATTGGCGTCTCGATAACACAGTCTTCGTCATGATGCGTTATGGGTCGAGACCCCAGAGAGCAGTGAGGAACCAAACAGAAACACATCCACATGTTTATTGTTTCTATGGCAGAATGAGACGTATATTACAGAGTCATTGTGAATAATAATGTGTGTTCTGTTCCAGTGGCTCTCCCTCCTATATCTTCAAACAGCCCTTTGTCCCCATATCCTCTCCTGCGTCATCTGGTAAGAGAGATGAGGATTCTGGGTAATGTAGTTTAAAGCTGCCTTTCTGCATCTGTGGGCTTTTCCCCCATTGCATACTCCTCGTTGTCCTCTCTCCTCGTCTACTTCTCAAAACCCATTGGAGGGTAAAGGTCAGAGGGGAGGGACCTCTGGCTTTCTCATCCAATGGGTTTTGAGAAGACGACGAGGAGAGAGGACAATGAGGAGTATGCAATTGAGAGAAGTCTAAGTGTTGGAGTTCTCTTCCTGACTACATCTCCCTTTCTGTCACATTTAGAAGGGAACATGTGGACCAAGAAACAGATCCGGTGAGTAGGATGGAGGACTGTTTCAGCCTGGAGAGATATTTATTTAGGACCATCCTCCCAGATTGAACCTCTCTCTCTCTCTCTCTCTCTCTCTCTCTCTTCCTATCTCTCTCTCTTCCTCCTTCTTTCTCTCCCTCTCTCTCTCTTCCTCTCTCTCTATCTCTCTATCCTCTCTCTCTCTTCCTCCTTCTTTCTCTCCATCTCTCTCTCTTCCTCTCTCTCTATCTCTCTATCCCCCTCTCTCTCTCTCTCTCCCCATCTCTCTCTCTTCCTATCTCTCTATTTCTCTATCCATCTCTCTCTTCCTCCCTCTCCATCTCTCTCTCTTCCTCCCTCTCCATCTCTCTCTCTTCCTCCCTCTCCATCTCTCTCTCTTCCTCCCTCTCCATCTCTCTCTCTTCCTCCCTCTCCATCTCTCTCTCTTCCTCCCTCTCCATCTTCCTCCCTCTCCATCTCTCTCCTCCTCCATCTCTCTCTCTTCCTCCTCTCTCTCTCTCTCTCTCTCTATATCTCTCTCTCTCTTCCTCCCTCTCTGTCTCTCTTCCCATCTCTCTCCCTCTCTCCCTCCAGTCGTCCACTCTCGGCTGTAACCTTCAGTATTCCATTCGGTCTGGACAGTGACGTGGACGTTGTCATGGGCAACCCAGTGCATTCCGCCAGCACCAACAGCCTGACCGCTGGCGTGCCCGCCATGATGACTTCATCGAGCAGAATGTCATCGGGGATGACACGGGTCCCCTACAGCCCCCCCGAGGACCTCAGTCACCTGGTCAGCGCCTCTGTCCCTCAACGCTCCTCCTGGGGCCCGCACACACACTCATACACACCGGCCCTAAGGGAGCTGCCGACAGTCGAGATCATCCACACTCCTGGAGGAGAAAGAGGTGGAGGAGGGAAAAGAGGAGAGAAAGGAGATGGAGGAGGAGGAAGGCCAGAGCCACGCTTGCGTCCAGAAGGAGCTCCTGCAGGTTTCTTCCTTCATTCTCCTGAATACGACCTGACCCAGCTCAGCAGCTCCGCCCCCTGCCGCTCCGGAATGCTCTACCAACCAATAGGAGGGGAGGGGGGCGTAGGAGAGAAGCAGAGAGTGGGAGGCAGGGAGAAGGGGGAGAAGGGGAGATCGGATGGCTCGCGGGACGATGACTCGGTCCTCCGCGACGGAAGTGTGGACTCATCGGAAGCTTCCGACGACCTTCCTAGAAACGCCCTCGGCAACGTCCGCCCTGGCCACGGTCGTCACGGCAACGGCAACATCAGCAACACCGGTGGCAGTAGCGGCAGCCCACAGATGACGAGCTTCGCCGAGCGGCGGGACAGAAGGAGACAGCCGGCCGCACCGGGAGAGGAGTCACCCAGCACTCCGACCCCCACCACCCCCACCCTCCATACCCCCACCCACACCACCCCCAGCCCAGGAGGGAAGCACCCTGAGCCGGGTACAGAGGCCTGGGAGCTGGGGGCCCGCCTGGAGGAGAAACGCAGAGCCATCGAGGCCCAGAAGAGACGCATAGAGGCCATATTCACCAGACACAGACAGAGGCTGGGCAAGACTGCCTTCCTACAGCTGAAGAGAGGAGAGGGAGGAGAGGAGCCTATATCTCTGGAGGAGCGTCTCAGCCGCATGGAGGAGCAGCTGAAAGAGGAGGAGGAGAGAGAAGAGGGAGAGGAGAAAGGGAAGGAGAACGATAAGGCAGACGAAGGGAACTCCCGCCCGCAGGCGCGATTGGAGAAGCAGGTGACGTTTTCCATGGATACGAGGAAGGGGGCTGAGAAAGGGGTGGATAAATGGGAGGGGCCTGAGCCGGGCGGAGGGGCTGTTCTAGGGGAGTATAATGAGGTGGTCCTGAAGCTGAGTGAGGCTCTGAGGTCACTACAGAACGACATGCAGAAACTGACCCAACAACAACAACAGCTAATGGGCAAGAAGACCACACCCAAACCCACACCTAAAACTACACCCAAACCCACACCTAAAACTACACCCAAAACCACACCTAATACTACACCCAAAACCACACCTAAAACTACACCTAAAAGTACACCCAGGACACCACCCAGGACCCCCACTAAGAGTCCGACTAGAACCCCGACCAAGAGCATCAGTAAGGCGTGGGTGATTCCTGCAGGCTCCAAACCCCCACCTCCACTACCTCCCCTCTCGCAGGGCCCTCCCCCAACTCTCCTCCACCCCTCCCAAAACCCCCACCTCCACTACCTCCCCCTCTCGCAGGGCCCTCCCCCAGCTCTCCTCCAACCCTCCTAAAACCCCCATCTCCTCCTCCTGCCCTGCCCCACGCACAAAGATCCACTCCTCCTCCCCCCGTAGCCCTAAGCACCACCCCCGCCCCTCCCAACCCCACCCCCGCCCTTCTGAATTGAAGTTCCCTCCTTCCACCCGTGTCCTCACCCCCGCAGCATGTGGACTCCCTCCCACACCTGCGACGCGTCTCCCCCAGCCAGTGCCAGGTCCAGACCTCCTCCTCTTTCCGTATCGGGGGCCCCTGCACCCCCAGGAACCCCCTGCCGCCATGCGGCCCCAGCCCGAGGAGAGTACCTCAGAGACGGGCTCCAGCGAGACACAGTTCAGCCTGGAGCTGGAGGAGCAGGAGGGTTTAGGGGGAGGCCGGCCCGTGTTTCAGCAGCCCAGGAGAGGCCGTTCTGGGGGTGGCAGCAGCTCTGGAGCCCCCTCCGAGGGCTCCTTTGAGAGCGAGACCCTGTCGCTGTCAGCCGCTTACTGCGGAGGAGGGGAGGGAGGGGGAGGAGCAGGAGGAGGAGGAGGGAATCGTTGCAGCCTGATGGAGGTGTCATTGTCATCCCTGGGAGGGCCAGAGGGGGGCAGTGACGAGCCAACTGACACAGAAGGACAGGAGTTGTTCTCTGACTCCATGAGCGACCACACAGAACCTCCAACAGGAGAAACGTTGGAACTGACGGAACCCACGGGAGAACCGAGAGAATCTACGGGGGATCAAATAGAACAGACACAGAACACTGAACTCCGAGAACCCTCAGTGGAACCCACAGAGCAGACGGAACCGGAGGCGAGAGGAGGGGTTGGATTCTTCTTCAAGGTGAGTCTGGCGGAGGGAGACACAGAGAGAGAATAGTCCCTCCCAGAAACAAGCCCTAACTAACCCTCTGCCCTCTAGGCCCTTAGATGTAGATAAGACAACGTTAATTGAAGTTCATCGTTTCATTATTGACTCATAAGGAAATCAAAGATTATGTGTTTCTAGTGGTAGCCAATAAAGTAATGACAATGTGTGTTTGTGGTGTGTGTGTGTGTGTGTGTGCGCAGGAGGAGGTGCGTTGTGAAGATGAGATGGCTCAGAGGAGAGCTGCTCTGTTGGGGAGACAGCAGAAAAGAGCAGAGGACCTGAAGAGGAGGAGACAGTGGAACGAACAGGAGAGGGAGAGCAGGTGACACACACACGCAGACACACACGCAGACACACACAGACAGACACACATCATCCACTCAGCAAATAAACATTCAGACACAGACAGACAGACACACAGACAGACAGACAGACAGACAGACTAATCATCCACTCAGCAAATAAACATATAGATCATCACCATAACACTAACCCCCCCTTCCCCTCCATCTTCCCTTTAGACCCCCCTCTGAGGAGGAGGAGCGAAGAGGCTCTCTCCCACAGACCCCTCCCCTGTCCTGCACCCCTCCCCCCGCCGCCGGTGTCCCTTCCCTCACCCCCCCGACCACGCCCAGTCGCCGTGGTGATTTCACGCGGAAGGAGTACGCCCACCGCCAGCAGATACGCATCATGTCTGACCTGGATAAGGTGCTGCGTCAGAAACACACCAATCAGGGACGAGTCTCCGCCAAGAAGTCCCGCCCCCGACCTCGGAGCATGACCCGGGAGGAGTCACAGCTGTCCCGCAGCCCAGCCAAGAGCACTATGGGTAATGGAATTGTAACGATAGGGTGTCTGTTTGTGTGTGTTAGCCAGATGCTCTACTGCTCCCCAGTGTCTGGGACGGAGGTGCAGGCTTTTGTTCCAGCCCAGCACTCTGATGCTCTAGTCTTCTGCTGCTTTACTCTGCATAATGACAAGTTATCATCATACTGTACCCCCCTCTCCCTCCCTCCTCTCTCTCTCTCTCTCTCTCTCTGTCCCCTCTCTCCTCTCTCTCTCTCTCTCTCTCTCTCTCTGTCCTCTCTCTCCCTCCTCATCTCTCTCTGTCCTCTCTCTCCCTCCTCATCTCTCTCTGTCCTCTCTCTCCCTCCTCATCTCTCTCTTCTTCTCTCTCTCTCCTTCTCTCTCTCTCCCTCCTTCTCTCTCCAGGTTCTAAGTTGACTAAGGTGTACTCTCACTCCTCTCTCAACCTGGCTGCTATGGCTGACCACACCGTCCCTGACCACACCGTCCCTGACCACACCGTCCCTAACCCTAGCAAGAAACCATCCAGGTAACACTCTTACCTCGCTCTCTTTCTCTCTGACCCTTTATCTCTATGTCTCTCCCTTTCTCTGTCTCTCTGTCTCTCTCTCTCTCTCTCTCTTTGTCTCTCTCTCTCTCTGTCTCTCTCTTTTTGTCTCTCTCTCTCTCTCTCTCATTCTGTCTCTTTGTCTCTCTCTCTCTCTCATTCTGTCTCTCTCTCCCTTTATCTCTCCCTCATTCACCCTCTCTCTCTCATTCTGTCTCTCCCTTTGTCTCTCTCTCTCTCTCTCATTCTGTCTCGGTCTCTCCCTTTGTCTCTCTCTCTCTCTCTCTCATTCTGTCTCTGTCTCTCTCTCTCGCTCTCTCTCTCTCATTCTGTCTCTCTCTCCCTTTATCTCTCCCTTATTCTTGCTCTCCCTCTCTGTCGCTCTCCCTCTCTGTCGCTCTCTCTTCCCTCCCCCCTCTCTCTCTTTCTCTCATTCATACAGGGTAAAAAAAAGGCCACCCAAGTTATTCACAACTACCATAGAAGTGAAAACAACAATTCATTTAAAACAGAATGGGTGAGGGCCATAATGTGGGCGGGGGCAACAAAAAAACTAATCATGAGGGGCCTCACTTGCTCGCTCAACTGCGTAACCACATCCATCCAAGATTTTTAAATGTTAAATCTAATTCCATGCAATTCTACAAATGTTGCCATGGGTGGAGATTTTTTAATAAATAGGATATCTAAGTTAAACTGACTAACACAATCAATGGGGCCCCTCCCGGCCGGTAATTCACCCATGATTACAAGTTTACATATCTGGCCACTAGACTAACTTGGCAATCTAAAAACATCTAGCTGACATGGGCTAATTGAGTAACTGTCAGTGACGTAACAAGAGAAAAACAGCTGATGCACCAAACACATTTCAGAACTACACCTTCAGTATTCTACTAACACTTACCCTTCCTCTCTTCCAGCCGCCCTGATTCGCCCTCACGTCTGATGTCACCAAGCCGACTGGCCAATCAGAACGGAGACAAGGACTGGGAGATCGGCTCCAATGGCTCCTCCCCTTCCATCCCAGAACACACCGGTACGACGTGATAGGAAATGGAATGATGTCAAAGTATTGTCCTGTTATAAAACTGTTGTACCCCAAATCTAAATGTGTGTGTGTGTGTGTGTGCGTGCCTGTGTGTGTTTCCCAGGGCCCAAACTGTTCAAGGAGCCGAGCTTCAAGTCCAATAAGTTCATCATCCACAACGCTCTGTCTCGCTGCTGTCTGGCTGGCAAGGTCAACGAGACTCAGAAGAACAAGATGGTGGAGGTGGGATGTCCTCACTGTATTTAACCCACATAGGGCTTTATACACACACAGTACTAACTAACCAGACCTGACTTCAAATTAGTTTTCTTTGAAATACTGCTCAAAAATGCACACACACACACACACACACACACACACACACACACACACACACACACACACACACACACACACACACACACACACAGAAGACCAGTTTTCTTCCACACAAACATTGTTTTCTCCCCCCCCCACCAGGAGATGGAGAAGAGTCCAGCCAATCACTTCCTGATTCTGTTCCGTGATTCCAACTGTCAGTTCCGAGCCGTCTACACCATGAGCCCCGAGACTGACGAGCTCATCCGATTGGCTGGGGTGGGCCCGCGTGTCGTAAGCCCCGCCCTGGTGGAGTCCATCTATAAGTACAGCTCCGACAGGAAACAGTTCAGCTGTATCCCGTCCAAGACCATGTCCATGAGTGTCGACGCCTTCACCGTACCAGGACACCTGTGGCACAGCAAGAGGCCTAGCAAGCCAAAATAACCATGTATATACTGTATATACATACATACCTGTGGCACAGCAAGAGGCCTGGCAAGCCAAAATAACCATGTATATACTGTATATACATACATACCTGTGGCACAGCAAGAGGCCTGGCAAGCCAAAATAACCATGTATATACTGTATATACATACATACAGGAATGGATACACACACACACAAACACACACAAACAACTGAATTACTGTTTGTCCTGCATGGGACACACTACCCCTCTCGCCCTTCTCATCGGACCTACTGACTGTTGACGAGGTGCTTTCTCTCCCCTGTATGTGCATGGAAATGGAACAGTCCAACTATCCACCCTTATGGAGATGGCTCTAAGACTCGTCCACACGCGGGTGATACTGAAGACCACTTTCTCTCCCCTGTATGTGCATGGAAATGGAACAGTCCAACTATCCACCCTTATGGAGATGGCTCTAAGACTCGTCCACACGCGGGGGATACTGAAGACCAGTTGTTGTTGTAAAAATGACCTTTTCAATCTTAAATGGTTTCACTACACAGAAACAAACTCTACACAAAAAGTGTATCTTTCTCTTTTTTCAGTTAAAACGTTCTCCTGTAAATGTCTGAGGTACAAAATGATTGTTTCTCTGATACCCATAAACCCTTTGGCCTTATGTTCTGTTCACTACTAGCTGAAAGGCTGGAGGCATGCTGATAGCCATTGTGTAGGTTGACTAAAGTTTTCTGTTTTATAACACGAACACGATCCTTCTAATGCCTTCTGCCCAACGACTGGCAGGTTACAGGACTTTTATTATCCTGCAAACCACGGTCAAAACAGGGAATGGAAGACGTGCTCCACCTCTCTCTCTGTCTCTCTCTGTCTCTGTCTCTCTCTGTCTCCTCTCTCTCTCTTTCTCTCTTTCTCTCTCTGTCTCTCTCTTTCTCTCTCTGTCTGTCTCTGTCTCTCTCTCTCTCTCTCTCTCTCTCTGTCTCTCTCTGTCTCTCTCTTTCTCTCTCTGTCTCTCTCTGTCTCTCTCTGTCTCTGTCTCTCTCTCTCTCTCTCTCCCTCTGACTTTTATTATCCTGCAAACCACGGTCAAAACAAGGAATGGAAGACGTGTTCTTTAATGTGAATAGGAGAAAAGAACAGGAGATGTGTGTTCACCAAATAGCACAAAAATGAAAGATTGTGCATAGTTGTGACGGACGGGCGTCACTAAGGCCTAGATTCAATCCGATTCTGACTTGCTTGACTTGGACAGGAACTCACCGGGACTGAGAACCGAACGGCACCTCAAATGTTCTACTGCTTAACTTGGACAGGAACTCACCGGGACTGAGTACGGAACGGAACCTCAAATGTTCTACTGCTTGACTTGGACAGGAGCTCACCGGGACTGAGTACCGAACGGCACCTCAAATGTTCTACTGCTTGACTTGGACAGGAACTCACCGGGACTGAGTACCGAACGGCACCTCAAATGTTCTACTGCTTGACTTGGACAGGAACTCACCGGGACTGAGTACCGAACGGAATCTCAAATGTTCTACTGCTTGACTTCCTGCACCTCTTACAGAATATTATCTCTAAACCGTTGCAGAGTTCCTGCACCTCTTACAGAATATTATCTCTAAACCTTTGCAGAGTTCCTGCACCTCTTACAGAATATTATCTCTAAACCTTTGCAGAGTTCCTGCACCTCTTACAGAATATTATCTCTAAACCGTTGCAGAGTTCCTGCACCTCTTACAGAATATTATCTCTAAACCTTTGCAGAGTTCCTGCACCTCTTACAGAATATTATCTCTAAACCGTTGCAGAGTTCCTGCACCTAAATATAAACGGTACCGGTACTCAAAATGAGTACTGGCACCTATTTTAGTCCAAGTCAAGCACTGGTTGTTATGGGTTGTCAGCCAATAGAAATGTAAAACCCTGACAGTTAAAGGTCAGGGGTTATGATCCACCCACGGTACAGTCGGGTTAATAAAGTAGATGTGTTTTAAAACCTGACTCTCTGTCTATCTGAACTAAACAGTTGTCTGAACCTCTCTCTCTCTCCTCTCTATCTCTCCCTCTCTATATCTCTCTCTCTTTCCTCCCCCACCCCCCCCTCCCATCCTCCCTGTCTTATTTCATCAACATTGTTTTTCTCTCTCTTATTTGAGGGTTATATCATTATGATAATCACAACCCAACTGTATAAAGTTGAATTATACTATATATAATGTCACTGTAAATGCCCTGCTGTCACGGCAGATTTCCTCCTCTTCGTCTGAAGAGGAGTAAGGATCGGACCAAGATGCGGCGAGGTAAGTGTTCGTCATTTTAATGGGAAAAACTGAACACTACAAAACAACAAAGTGACAACCGTGACACTAATCAAACACTGTGCTAACAAGCAACATAACATAGACAATCACCCACAACCCACAATGACAACACAGGCTACCTAAATATGGTTCCCAATCAGAGACAATGACTAACACCTGCCTCTGATTGAGAACCATATCAGGCCCAAACACAGAAACAGACAAACTAGACATGTAACATAGAATGCCCACTCAGATCACACCCTGACCAAACAAAACATAGAAACATACAAAGCAAACTATGGTCAGGGTGTGACACCTGCGGCAGCTAACTCACTGAGAAGACCTCAAGTAGTATTTAGTAACCTAGAAAATAAATGTAGAGAGAACTACTGTATAGAATAAATAAATATACCAAAATGTATGTACATTCTACTAGAGTATGTATAGTGATAGTTATAGTATATGTACATTTCACTAGGGTATAGTGGTAGTTATAATATATGTACATTCTACTAGGGTATAGTGGTAGTTATATTATATATACATTCTACTAGGGTATAGTGGTAGTTATATGTACATTCTACTAGGGTATAGTGGTAGTTATATATACATTCTACTAGGGTAGAGTGGTAGTTATATTATATATACATTCTACTAGGGTATAGTGGTAGTTATATGTACATTCTACTAGGGTATAGTGGTAGATATATGTAAATTCTACTAGGGTATAGTGGTAGTTATATATACATTCTACTAGGGTATAGTGGTAGTTGTAATATATGTACATTCTACTAGGGTATAGTGGTAGTTATATGTACATTCTACTAGGGTATAGTGGTAGTTATATTATATATACATTCTACTAGGGTATAGTGGTAGTTATATATACATTATACTAGGGTATAGTGGTAGTTATAATATATATACATTCTACTAGGGTATAGTGGTAGTTATATATACATTCTACTAGGGTATAGTGGTAGTTATATGTACATTCTACTAGGGTATAGTGGTAGTTATATATACATTCTACTAGGGTATAGTGGTAGTTATAGTGGTATATATGTACATTCTACTAGGGTATAGTGGTAGTTATATATACATTCTACTAGGGTATAGTGGTAGTTATAATATACATTCTACTAGGGTATAGTGGTAGTTATAATATATGTACATTCTACTAGGGTATAGTGATAGTTATATATACATTCTACTAGGGTATAGTGGTAGTTATATGTACATTCTACTAGGGTATAGTGGTAGTTATATATACATTCTACTAGGGTATAGTGGTAGTTATAATATATATACATTCTACTAGGGTATAGTGGTAGTTATAATATATATACATTCTACTAGGGTATAGTGGTAGTTATAATATATGTACATTCTACTAGGGTATAGTGGTAGTTATAATATATATACATTATACTAGGGTATAGTGGTAGTTATATGTACATTCTATTAGGGTATAGTGGTAGTTATATACATTCTACTAGGGTATAGTGGTAGTTATATATACATTCTACTAGGGTATAGTGGTAGTTATATTATATATACATTCTACTAGGGTATAGTGGTAGTTATAATATATATACATTCTACTAGGGTATAGTGGTAGTTATATGTACATTCTACTAGGGTATAGTGGTAGTTATAATATATGTACATTCTACTAGGGTATAGTGATAGTTATATATACATTCTACTAGGGTATAGTGGTAGTTATATGTACATTCTACTAGGGTATAGTGGTAGATATATGTAAATTCTACTAGGGTATAGTGGTAGTTATATATACATTCTACTAGGGTATAGTGGTAGTTGTAATATATGTACATTCTACTAGGGTATAGTGGTAGTTATATGTACATTCTACTAGGGTATAGTGGTAGTAATATATACATTCTACTCGGGTATAGTGGTAGTTATATATACATTCTACTAGGGTATAGTGGTAGTTATAATATATATACATTCTACTAGGGTATAGTGGTAGTTATATATACATTCTACTAGGGTATAGTGGTAGTTATATGTACATTCTACTAGGGTATAGTGGTAGTTATATATACATTCTACTAGGGTATAGTGGTAGTTATAATATATGTACATTCTACTAGGGTATAGTGGTAGTTATATATACATTCTACTAGGGTATAGTGGTAGTTATAATATACATTCTACTAGGGTATAGTGGTAGTTATAATATATGTACATTCTACTAGGGTATAGTGATAGTTATATATACATTCTACTAGGGTATAGTGGTAGTTATATGTACATTCTACTAGGGTATAGTGGTAGTTATATATACATTCTACTAGGGTATAGTGGTAGTTATAATATATATACATTCTACTAGGGTATAGTGGTAGTTATAATATATATACATTCTACTAGGGTATAGTGGTAGTTATAATATATGTACATTCTACTAGTGGTATAGTGGTAGTTATAATATATATACATTATACTAGGTATAGTGGTAGTTATATGTACATTCTATTAGGGTATAGTGGTAGTTATATACATTCTACTAGGGGTATAGTGGTAGTTATATATACATTCTACTAGGGTATAGTGGTAGTTATATTATATATACATTCTACTAGGGTATAGTGGTAGTTATAATATATATACATTCTACTAGGGTATAGTGGTAGTTATATGTACATTCTACTAGGGTATAGTGGTAGTTATATATATGTACATTCTACTAGGGTATAGTGGATAGTTATATATACATTCTACTAGGGTATAGTGGTAGTTATATATACATTCTACTAGGGTATAGTGGTAGTTATATGTACATTCTACTAGGGTATAGTGGTAGTTATATATACATTCTACTAGGGTATAGTGGTAGTTATAATATATATACATTCTACTAGGGTATAGTGGTAGTTATAATATATATACATTCTACTAGGGTATAGTGGTAGTTATAATATATATACATTCTACTAGGGTATAGTGGTAGTTATAATATATATACATTCTACTAGGGTATAGTGGTAGTTATATTATATATACATTCTACTAGGGTATAGTGGTAGTTATATTATATATACATTCTACTAAGGTATAGTGGTAGTTATATTATATATATATTCTACTAGGGTATAGTGGTAGTTATAATATATGTACATTCTACTAGGGTATAGTGATAATTATATATACATTCTACTAGGGTATAGTGGTAGTTATATATACATTATACTAGGGTATAGTGGTAGTTATATATACATTCTACTAGGGTATAGTGGTAGTTATATATACATTCTACTAGGGTATAGTGGTAGTTATAATATATGTACATTCTACTAGGGTATAGTGGTAGTTATATTATATATACATTCTACTAGGGTATAGTGGTAGTTATATGTACATTCTACTAGGGTATAGTGGTAGTTATAATATATGTACATTCTACTAGGGTATAGTGGTAGTTATATATACATTCTACTAGGGTATAGTGGTAGTTATATATACATTCTACTAGGGTATAGTGGTAGTTATATATACATTCTACTAGGGTATAGTGGTAGTTATATGTACATTCTACTAGGGTATAGTGGTAGTTATAATATATGTACATTCTACTAGGGTATAGTGGTAGTTATATGTACATTCTACTAGGGTATAGTGGTAGTTATAATATATGTACATTCTACTAGGGTATAGTGGTAGTTATAATATATGTACATTCTACTAGGGTATAGTGGTAGTTATATATACATTCTACTAGGGTATAGTGGTAGTTATAATATATGTACATTCTACTAGGGTATAGTGGTAGTTATATGTACATTCTACTAGGGTATAGTGGTAGTTATATGTACATTCTACTAGGGTATAGTGGTAGTTATAATATATGTACATTCTACTAGGGTATAGTGGTAGTTATATGTACATTCTACTAGGGTATAGTGGTAGTTATATATACATTCTACTAGGGTATAGTGGTAGTTATAATATATGTACATTCTACTAGGGTATAGTGGTAGTTATATATACATTCTACTAGGGTATAGTGGTAGTTATAATATACATTCTACTAGGGTATAGTGGTAGTTATATATACATTCTACTAAGGTATAGTGGTAGTTATATATACATTCTACTAGGGTATAGTGGTAGTTATAATATATATACATTCTACTAGGGTATAGTGGTAGTAATATATACATTCTACTCGGGTATAGTGGTAGTTATATATACATTCTACTAGGGTGTAGTGGTAGTTATATATACATTCTACTAGGGTATAGTGGTAGTTATATTATATATACATTCTACTAGGGTATAGTGGTAGTTATATAATATATACATTCTACTAGGGTATAGTGGTAGTTATATGTGCATTCTACTAGGGTATAGTGGTAGTTATATATACATTCTACTAGGGTATAGTGGTAGTTATATTATATATACATTCTACTAGGGTATAGTGGTAGTTATATATACATTATACTAGGGTATAGTGGTAGTTATAATATATGTACATTCTACTAGGGTATAGTGGTAGTTATATGTACATTGTACTAGGGTATAGTGGTAGTTATAATATATGTACATTCTACTAGGGTATAGTGGTAGTTATATGTACATTCTACTAGGGTATAGTGGTAGTTATATATACATTCTACTAGGGTATAGTGGTAGTGGTAGTATATATGTACATTCTACTAGGGTATAGTGGTAGTTATAATATATGTACATTATACTAGGGTATAGTGGTAGTTATATGTACATTCTACTAGGGTATAGTGGTAGTTATATATACATTCTACTAGGGTATAGTGGTAGTTATATATACATTCTACTAGGGTATAGTGGTAGTTATATTATATATACATTCTACTAGGGTATAGTGGTAGTTATAATATATATACATTCTACTAGGGTATAGTGGTAGTTATATGTACATTCTACTAGGGTATAGTGGTAGTTATAATATATGTACATTCTACTAGGGTATAGTGATAGTTATATATACATTCTACTAGGGTATAGTGGTAGTTATATATACATTCTACTAGGGTATAGTGGTAGTTATATGTACATTCTACTAGGGTATAGTGGTAGTTATATATACATTCTACTAGGGTATAGTGGTAGTTATAATATATATACATTCTACTAGGGTATAGTGGTAGTTATAATATATATACATTCTACTAGGGTATAGTGGTAGTTATAATATATATACATTCTACTAGGGTATAGTGGTAGTTATAATATATATACATTCTACTAGGGTATAGTGGTAGTTATAATATATATACATTCTACTAGGGTATAGTGGTAGTTATATTATATATACATTCTACTAGGGTATAGTGGTAGTTATATTATATATACATTCTACTAAGGTATAGTGGTAGTTATATTATATATACATTCTACTAGGGTATAGTGGTAGTTATAATATATGTACATTCTACTAGGGTATAGTGATAATTATATATACATTCTACTAGGGTATAGTGGTAGTTATATATACATTATACTAGGGTATAGTGGTAGTTATATATACATTCTACTAGGGTATAGTGGTAGTTATATATACATTCTACTAGGGTATAGTGGTAGTTATAATATATGTACATTCTACTAGGGTATAGTGGTAGTTATATTATATATACATTCTACTAGGGTATAGTGGTAGTTATATGTACATTCTACTAGGGTATAGTGGTAGTTATATATATATATATACATTCTACTAGGGTATAGTGGTAGTTATATGTACATTCTACTAGGGTATAGTGGTAGTTATAATATATGTACATTCTACTCAGGTATAGTGGTAGTTATATGTACATTCTACTAGGGTATAGTGGTAGTTATAATATATGTACATTCTACTAGGGTATAGTGGTAGTTATATGTACATTCTACTAGGGTATAGTGGTAGTTATAATATATGTACATTCTACTAGGGTATAGTGGTAGTTATATGTACATTCTACTAGGGTATAGTGGTAGTTATAATATATGTACATTCTACTAGGGTATAGTGGTAGTTATATTATATATACATTCTACTAGGGTATAGTGGTAGTTATATGTACATTCTACTAGGGTATAGTGGTAGTTGTAATATATATACATTCTACTAGGTTATAGTGGTAGTTATAATACATGTACATTCTACTAGGGTATAGTGGTAGTTATATGTACATTGTACTAGGGTATAGTGGTAGTTGTAATATATATACATTCTACTAGGGTATAGTGGTAGTTATAATATATGTACATTCTACTAGGGTATAGTGGTAGTTATATGTACATTCTACTAGGGTATAGTGGTAGTTATATATACATTCTACTAGGGTATAGTGGTAGTTATATGTACATTCTACTAGGGTATAGTGGTAGTTATAATATATGTACATTCTACTAGGGTATAGTGGTAGTTATATGTACATTCTACTAGGGTATAGTGGTAGTTATAATATATGTACATTCTACTAGGGTATAGTGGTAGTTATATGTACATTCTACTAGGGTATAGTGGTAGTTATAATATATGTACATTCTACTAGGGTATAGTGGTAGTTATATGTACATTCTATTAGGGTATAGTGGTAGTTATATACATTCTACTAGGGTATAGTGGTAGTTATATATACATTCTACTAGGGTATAGTGGTAGTTATATTATATATACATTCTACTAGGGTATAGTAGTTATAATATATATACATTTACTAGGGTATAGTGGTAGTTATATGTTCATTCTACTAGGGTATAGTGGTAGTTATATGTACATTCTACTAGGGTATAGTGGTAGTTATAATATATGTACATTCTACTAGGGTATAGTGGTAGTTATATATACATTCTACTAGGGTATAGTGGTAGTTATATATACATTCTACTAGGGTATAGTGGTAGTTATATGTACATTCTACTAGGGTATAGTGGTAGTTATATATACATTCTACTAGGGTATAGTGGTAGTTATAATATATATACATTCTACTAGGGTATAGTGGTAGTTATAATATATATACATTCTACTAGGGTATAGTGGTAGTTATAATATATATACATTCTACTAGGGTATAGTGGTAGTTATAATATATATACATTCTACTAGGGTATAGTGGTAGTTTATATATATACATTCTACTAGGGTATAGTGGTAGTTATATTATATATACATTCTACTAAGGTATAGTGGTAGTTATATTATATATATATTCTACTAGGGTATAGTGGTAGTTATAATATATGTACATTCTACTAGGGTATAGTGATAATTATATATACATTCTACTAGGGTATAGTGGTAGTTATATATACATTATACTAGGGTATAGTGGTAGTTATATATACATTCTACTAGGGTATAGTGGTAGTTATATATACATTCTACTAGGGTATAGTGGTAGTTATAATATATGTACATTCTACTAGGGTATAGTGGTAGTTATATTATATATACATTCTACTAGGGTATAGTGGTAGTTATATGTACATTCTACTAGGGTATAGTGGTAGTTATAATATATGTACATTATACTAGGGTATAGTGGTAGTAATATATACATTCTACTAGGGTATAGTGGTAGTTATATATACATTCTACTAAGGTATAGTGGTAGTTATATATATATTCTACTAGGGTATAGTGGTAGTTATATGTACATTCTACTAGGGTATAGTGGTAGTTATAATATATGTACATTCTACTCGGGTATAGTGGTAGTTATATGTACATTCTACTAGGGTATAGTGGTAGTTATAATATATGTACATTCTACTAGGGTATAGTGGTAGTTATAATATATGTACATTCTACTAGGGTATAGTGGTAGTTATATTATATATACATTCTACTAGGGTATAGTGGTAGTTATAATATATGTACATTCTACTAGGGTATAGTGGTAGTTATATGTACATTCTACTAGGGTATAGTGGTAGTTATATGTACATTCTACTAGGGTATAGTGGTAGTTATAATATATGTACATTCTACTAGGGTATAGTGGTAGTTATATGTACATTCTACTAGGGTATAGTGGTAGTTATATATACATTCTACTAGGGTATAGTGGTAGTTATAATATATGTACATTCTACTAGGGTATAGTGGTAGTTATATATACATTCTACTAGGGTATAGTGGTAGTTATAATATACATTCTACTAGGGTATAGTGGTAGTTATATATACATTCTACTAAGGTATAGTGGTAGTTATATATACATTCTACTAGGGTATAGTGGTAGTTATAATATATATACATTCTACTAGGGTATAGTGGTAGTAATATATACATTCTACTAGGGTATAGTGGTAGTTATATATACATTCTACTAGGGTGTAGTGGTAGTTATATATACATTCTACTAGGGTATAGTGGTAGTTATATTATATATACATTCTACTAGGGTATAGTGGTAGTTATATAATATATACATTCTACTAGGGTATAGTGGTAGTTATATGTGCATTCTACTAGGGTATAGTGGTAGTTATATATACATTCTACTAGGGTATAGTGGTAGTTATATTATATATACATTCTACTAGGGTATAGTGGTAGTTATATATACATTATACTAGGGTATAGTGGTAGTTATAATATATGTACATTCTACTAGGGTATAGTGGTAGTTATATGTACATTGTACTAGGGTATAGTGGTAGTTATAATATATGTACATTCTACTAGGGTATAGTGGTAGTTATATGTACATTCTACTAGGGTATAGTGGTAGTTATATATACATTCTACTAGGGTATAGTGGTAGTTATATGTACATTCTACTAGGGTATAGTGGTAGTTATAATATATATACATTATACTAGGGTATAGTGGTAGTTATATGTACATTCTATTAGGGTATAGTGGTAGTTATATACATTCTACTAGGGTATAGTGGTAGTTATATATACATTCTACTAGGGTATAGTGGTAGTTATATTATATATACATTCTACTAGGGTATAGTGGTAGTTATAATATATATACATTCTACTAGGGTATAGTGGTAGTTATATGTACATTCTACAAGGGTATAGTGGTAGTTATAATATATGTACATTCTACTAGGGTATAGTGATAGTTATATATACATTCTACTAGGGTATAGTGGTAGTTATATATACATTCTACTAGGGTATAGTGGTAGTTATATGTACATTCTACTAGGGTATAGTGGTAGTTATATATACATTCTACTAGGGTATAGTGGTAGTTATAATATATATACATTCTACTAGGGTATAGTGGTAGTTATAATATATATACATTCTACTAGGGTATAGTGGTAGTTATAATATATATACATTCTACTAGGGTATAGTGGTAGTTATAATATATATACATTCTACTAGGGTATAGTGGTAGTTATAATATATATACATTCTACTAGGGTATAGTGGTAGTTATATTATATATACATTCTACTAGGGTATAGTGGTAGTTATATTATATATACATTCTACTAAGGTATAGTGGTAGTTATATTATATATATATTCTACTAGGGTATAGTGGTAGTTATATTATATATACATTCTACTAGGGTATAGTGGTAGTTATATGTACATTCTACTAGGGTATAGTGGTAGTTGTAATATATATACATTCTACTAGGTTATAGTGGTAGTTATAATACATGTACATTCTACTAGGGTATAGTGGTAGTTATATGTACATTGTACTAGGGTATAGTGGTAGTTGTAATATATATACATTCTACTAGGGTATAGTGGTAGTTATAATATATGTACATTCTACTAGGGTATAGTGGTAGTTATATGTACATTCTACTAGGGTATAGTGGTAGTTATATATACATTCTACTAGGGTATAGTGGTAGTTATATGTACATTCTACTAGGGTATAGTGGTAGTTATAATATATGTACATTCTACTAGGGTATAGTGGTAGTTATATGTACATTCTACTAGGGTATAGTGGTAGTTATAATATATGTACATTCTACTAGGGTATAGTGGTAGTTATATGTACATTCTACTAGGGTATAGTGGTAGTTATAATATATGTACATTCTACTAGGGTATAGTGGTAGTTATATGTACATTCTACTAGGGTATAGTGGTAGTTATAATATATGTACATTCTACTAGGGTATAGTGGTAGTTATATTATATATACATTCTACTAGGGTATAGTGGTAGTTATAATATATGTACATTCTACTAGGGTATAGTGGTAGTTATATGTACATTCTACTAGGGTATAGTGGTAGTTATATGTACATTCTACTAGGATATAGTGGTAGTTATATGTACATTCTACTAGGGTATAGTGGTAGTTATATGTACATTCTACTAGGGTATAGTGGTAGTTATAATATATGTACATTCTACTAGGGTATAGTGGTAGTTATATGTACATTCTACTAGGGTATAGTGGTAGTTATAATTTGTAAGTCGCTCTGGATAAGAGCGTCTGCTAAATGACTTAAATGTAAATGTAATAATATATGTACATTCTACTAGGGTATAGTGGTAGTTATATGTACATTCTACTAGGGTATAGTGGTAGTTATATATACATTCTACTAGGGTATAGTGGTAGTTATATGTACATTCTACTAGGGTATAGTGGTAGTTATATATACATTCTACTAAGGTATAGTGGTAGTTATATGTACATTTCACTAGGGTATAGTGGTAGTTATATTATATATACATTCTACTAGGGTATAGTGGTAGTTATATGTTCATTCTACTAGGGTATGGTGGTAGTTATATATACATTCTACTAGGGTATAGTGGTAGTTATATATACATTATACTAGGGTATAGTGGTAGTTATATGTACATTCTACTAGGGTATAGTGGTAGTTATATTATATATACATTCTACTAGGGTATAGTGGTAGTTATATGTTCATTCTACTAGGGTATAGTGGTAGTTATAATATATGTACATTCTACTCAGGTCCTCAAACTCAACTCTGGACCTCTTAGCCAGTTCCACTGCATTGTTTCATTGTTCCCCTCTAATCAGGGACGGGTTGAGACCTGGGACACCAGGTGGGTGTAGTTATCAGGTAGAACAGAAACCCAGCAGGGTCAGAGTTGAACACCCTGTACTAGGGTATGTATAGTGATAGAGTGATGTCTGTGTTCTGGACCTCGTAGGGTCAGAGTTGAACTCTCTGTACTAGGGTATGTATAGTTATAGAGTGATGTCTGTGTTCTGGACCTCGTAGGGTCAGAGTTGAACTCCCTGTACTAGGGTATGTATAGTGATAGAGTGATGTCTGTGTTCTGGACCTCGTAGGGTCAGAGTTGAACTCTCTGTACTAGGGTATATAGAGTGATGTCTGTGTTCTGGACCTCGTAGGGTCAGAGTTGAACACCCTGTACTAGGGTATGTATAGTGATAGAGTGATGTCTGTGTTCTGGACCTCGTAGGGTCAGAGTTGAACACCCTGTACTAGGGTATGTATAGTGATAGATATGTCTGTGTTCTGGACCTCGTAGGGTCAGAGTTGAACTCCCTGTACTAGGGTATGTATAGTGATAGAGTGATGTCTGTGTTCTGGACCTCGTAGGGTCAGAGTTGAACTCTCTGTACTAGGGTATATAGAGTGATGTCTGTGTTCTGGACCTCGTAGGGTCAGAGTTGAACACCCTGTACTAGGGTATGTATAGTGATAGAGTGATGTCTGTGTTCTGGACCTCGTAGGGTCAGAGTTGAATTCCCTGTACTAGGGTATGTATAGTGATAGAGTGATGTCTGTGTTCTGGACCTCGTAGGGTCAGAGTTGAACACCCTGTACTAGGGTATATAGAGTTATGTCTGTGTTCTGGACCTCGTAGGGTCAGAGTTGAACACCCTGTACTAGGGTATGTATAGTGATAGAGTGATGTCTGTGTTCTGGACCTCGTAGGGTCAGAGTTGAACACCCTGTACTAGGGTATGTATAGTGATAGAGTGATGTCTGTGTTCTGGACCTCGTAGGGTCAGAGTTGAACACCCTGTACTAGGGTATGTATAGTGATAGAGTGATGTCTGTGTTCTGGACCTCGTAGGGTCAGAGTTGAACACCCTGTACTAGGGTATGTATAGTGATAGAGTGATGTCTGTGTTCTGGACCTCGTAGGGTCAGAGTTGAACACCCTGTACTAGGGTATGTATAGTGATAGAGTGATGTCTGTGTTCTGGACCTCTTAGGGTCAGAGTTGAACACCCTGTACTAGGGTATGTATAGTGATAGAGTGATGTCTGTGTTCTGGACCTCGTAGGGTCAGAGTTGAACACCCTGTACTAGGGTATGTATAGTGATAGATATGTCTGTGTTCTGGACCTCGTAGGGTCAGAGTTGAACACCCTGTACTAGGGTATGTATAGTGATAGAGTGATGTCTGTGTTCTGGACCTCGTAGGGTCAGAGTTGAACACCCTGTACTAGGGTATGTATAGTGATAGAGTGATGTCTGTGTTCTGGACCTCGTAGGGTCAGAGTTGAACTCTCTGTACTAGGGTATATAGAGTGATGTCTGTGTTCTGGACCTCGTAGGGTCAGAGTTGAACACCCTGTACTAGGGTATGTATAGTGATAGAGTGATGTCTGTGTTCTGGACCTCGTAGTGTCAGAGTTGAATTCCCTGTACTAGGGTATGTATAGTGATAGAGTGATGTCTGTGTTCTGGACCTCGTAGGGTCAGAGTTGAACTCTCTGTACTAGGGTATATAGAGTGATGTCTGTGTTCTGGACCTCGTAGGGTCAGAGTTGAACACCCTGTACTAGGGTATGTATAGTGATAGAGTTATGTCTGTGTTCTGGACCTCGTAGGGTCAGAGTTGAACACCCTGTACTAGGGTATGTATAGTGATAGAGTGATGTCTGTGTTCTGGACCTCGTAGGGTCAGAGTTGAACTCCCTGTACTAGGGTATGTATAGTGATAGAGTGATGTCTGTGTTCTGGACCTCGTAGGGTCAGAGTTGAACACCCTGTACTAGGGTATGTATAGTGATAGATATGTCTGTGTTCTGGACCTCGTAGGGTCAGAGTTGAACACCCTGTACTAGGGTATGTATAGTGATAGAGTGATGTCTGTGTTCTGGACCTCGTAGGGTCAGAGTTGAACACCCTGTACTAGGGTATGTATAGTGATAGAGTGATGTCTGTGTTCTGGACCTCGTAGGGTCAGAGTTGAACTCCCTGTACTATGGTATGTATAGTGATAGAGTGATGTCTGTGTTCTGGACCTCGTAGGGTCAGAGTTGAACACCCTGTACTAGGGTATGTATAGTGATAGAGTGATGTCTGTGTTCTGGACCTCGTAGGGTCAGAGTTGAACTCTCTGTACTAGGGTATATAGAGTGATGTCTGTGTTCTGGACCTCGTAGGGTCAGAGTTGAACACCCTGTACTAGGGTATGTATAGTGATAGAGTTATGTCTGTGTTCTGGACCTCGTAGGGTCAGAGTTGAACACCCTGTACTAGGGTATGTATAGTGATAGAGTGATGTCTGTGTTCTGGACCTCGTATGGTCAGAGTTGAATTCCCTGTACTAGGGTATGTATAGTGATAGAGTGATGTCTGTGTTCTGGACCTCGTAGGGTCAGAGTTGAACACCCTGTACTAGGGTATGTATAGTGATAGATATGTCTGTGTTCTGGACCTCGTAGGGTCAGAGTTGAACTCCCTGTACTAGGGTATGTATAGTGATAGAGTGATGTCTGTGTTCTGGACCTCGTAGGGTCAGAGTTGAACTCTCTGTACTAGGGTATATAGAGTGATGTCTGTGTTCTGGACCTCGTAGGGTCAGAGTTGAACACCCTGTACTAGGGTATGTATAGTGATAGAGTGATGTCTGTGTTCTGGACCTCGTAGGGTCAGAGTTGAACTCCCTGTACTATGGTATGTATAGTGATAGAGTGATGTCTGTGTTCTGGACCTCGTAGGGTCAGAGTTGAACACCCTGTACTAGGGTATGTATAGTGATAGAGTGATGTCTGTGTTCTGGACCTCGTAGGGTCAGAGTTGAACACCCTGTACTAGGGTATGTATAGTGATAGAGTGATGTCTGTGTTCTGGACCTCGTAGGGTCAGAGTTGAACACCCTGTACTAGGGTATGTATAGTGATAGAGTGATGTCTGTGTTCTGGACCTCGTAGGGTCAGAGTTGAACACCCTGTACTAGGGTATGTATAGTGATAGTGATGTCTGTGTTCTGGACCTCGTAGGGTCAGAGTTGAACACCCTGTACTAGGGTATGTATAGTGATAGAGTGATGTCTGTGTTCTGGACCTCGTAGGGTCAGAGTTGAACACCCTGTACTAGGGTATGTATAGTGATAGAGTGATGTCTGTGTTCTGGACCTCGTAGGGTCAGAGTTGAACACCCTGTACTAGGGTATGTATAGTGATAGAGTGATGTCTGTGTTCTGGACCTCGTAGGGTCAGAGTTGAACACCCTGTACTAGGGTATGTATAGTGATAGTTATGTCTGTGTTCTGGACCTCGTAGGGTCAGAGTTGAACACCCTGTACTAGGGTATGTATAGTGATAGAGTGATGTCTGTGTTCTGGACCTCGTAGGGTCAGAGTTGAACACCCTGTGCTAGGGTATGTATAGTGATAGAGTTATGTCTGTGTTCTGGACCTCGTAGGGTCAGAGTTGAACACCCTGTACTAGGGTATATAGAGTGATGTCTGTGTTCTGGACCTCGTAGGGTCAGAGTTGAACACCCTGTACTAGGGTATGTATAGTGATAGAGTGATGTCTGTGTTCTGGCCCTCGTAGGGTCAGAGTTGAACACCCTGTACTAGGGTATGTATAGTGATAGAGTTATGTCTGTGCTCTGGACCTCGTAGGGTCAGAGTTGAACACCCTGTACTAGGGTATGTATAGTGATAGAGTGATGTCTGTGTTCTGGACCTCGTAGGGTCAGAGTTGAACACCCTGTATGTCTGTGTTCTAGGGTATGTATAGTGATAGAGTGATGTCTGTGTTCTGGACCTCGTAGGGTCAGAGTTGAACACCCTGTACTAGGGTATGTATAGTGATAGAGTGATGTCTGTGTTCTGGACCTCGTAGGGTCAGAGTTGAACACCCTGTACTAGGGTATGTATAGTGATAGAGTGATGTCTGTGTTCTGGACCTCGTAGGGTCAGAGTTGAACACCCTGTACTAGGGTATGTATAGTGATAGAGTTATGTCTGTGTTCTGGACCTCGTAGGGTCAGAGTTGAACACCCTGTACTAGGGTATGTATTGAGTGATGTCCCTGGACCTCTAGGGTCAGAGTTGAACTCTCTGTACTAGTGATAGAGTGATGTCTGTGTTCTGGACCTCGTAGGGTCAGAGTTGAACACCCTGTACTAGGGTATGTATAGTGATAGAGTGATGTCTGTCTTCTGGACCTCGTAGGGTCAGAGTTGAACTCTCTGTACTAGGGTATGTATAGTGATAGAGTGATGTCTGTGTTCTGGACCTCGTAGGGTCAGAGTTGAACATCCTGTACTAGGGTATGTATAGTGATAGAGTTATGTCTGTGTTCTGGACCTCGTAGGGTCAGAGTTGAACTCTCTGTACTAGGGTATATAGAGTTATGTCTGTGTTCTGGACCTCGTAGGGTCAGAGTTGAACACCCTGTACTAGGGTATGTATAGTGATAGAGTTATGTCTGTGTTCTGGACCTTCTAGGGTCAGGTTAAACTAGGGTATGTATAGTGTATATTTATATAACTGAGATTAAACACACAAACACATATAACTGAGATGCACACACACACACACACACACACACACACACACACACACACACACACACATAAACACACACACATAAACACACACACACACACATAAACACACATAAACACACACATATAAACACACACACAAACACACAGACACAAACACACACACATAAACACAGACACAAACACACACACAGACACATAAACACAGACACACACAGACACAAACACACACACACACAAACAGACACAAACACACACACACACACATAAACACAGACACAAACACACACACACACACACACACACAGACACAAACACACACACACACACACACACAAACAAACACACACAGGTGTTGTTAGCGATTCCTGCTGTGTAATTGCTTTAGCCATGTGAATGGAGAATAAAGGGTGTGATGAGAGATCTGATGACACCCTGGTTAACACTCATTACTACCCAAGATGCACCACTTCACTGTCTTACAATACATCATCCCTCCCTCCTGTCCCCTTTCTCTCTCTGTTTCTCTCCCCTGTCCCCTTTCTCTCTCTGCCTCTACCTGGCTCTCTCTCCCTGTTTCTCTCTCTCTCCCCCCCCCCCTCTCTGTGTCTGCGTACCTCTAAGGTGCTGAGGCATGGACTCACGTTTATCAGCGTACACAAAGAAGTTCATCAGAAACCCCCCCATCTCCTTCCCCCTCACTACACACCAGACACCTGAGAGCCTTTTGAAAGTCATGTTGCTACAATCAGAACTAGATATTACCTCAGGGACTAAAGGGGACATAGGAGCTAGGGTAAGGAGACATAGGCTAGGAGCTAGGGGACATAGGAGGTAGGGTAAGTAGGCTAGGAGCTAGGGGACATAGGAGCTAGGGTAAGGAGACAGGCTAGGAGTTAGGGGACATAGGACCTAGGGTAAGGAGACATAGGCTAGCAGCTAGGGGACATAGGAGCTAGGGTAAGGAGACATAGGCTATGAGCTAGGGGACATAGAAGGCTAGGAGCTAGGGTATGGAGACAGGCAAGGAGCTAGGGGACATAGAAGGCTAGGAGCTAGGGTAAGGAGGCACAGGCTAGGAGCTAGGGGATATAGAAGGTTAGGAGCTAGGATAAGGAGACACAGGCTAGGAGCTAGGGGATATAGAAGGTTAGGAGCTAGGGTAAGGACACACAGGCTAGGAGCTAGGGGATATAGAAGGTTAGGAGCTAGGATAAGGAGACACAGGCTAGGCAGACAGATTGTACACTGTGTTCTAGTACTACTCCTCCAACAGTCCTCCCATCACAGGGCTGGGCTGGGGAAAACCACACAGGACGAACATAAACATTAGATTAACCATTAGACACCACACAACGTGGGCCGCTGCCAGCCATTGTCTCAGAGGTGAGAAGAGGAACGTCAGATAGGCATTTTTCAACTGAAGTTATAAAACGGCATTGCTTGTTGTTATCAAAATGATTCTACGGTTGTAGGCCCTGTGTGTATAACCATATGTGTAAAAGTTATTTGCTTTGGTGTACACACACGTTTAATATCTCCATAGTTGCATAAGCTTTATATAGTTTAATATCTCCATAGTTACATAAGATTTATATAGTTTTATATCTCCATAGTTACATAAGATTTATATAGTTTTATATCTCCATAGTTACATAAGCTTTATATAGTTTTATATCTCCATAGTTACATAAGATTTATATAGTTTTATATCTCCATAGTTACATAAGATTTATATAGTTTTATATCTCCATAGTTACATAAGATTTATATAGTTTTATATCTCCATAGTTACATAAGATTTATATAGTTTTATATCTCCATAGTTACATAAGATTTATATAGTTTTATATCTCCATAGTTACATAAGATTTATATAGTTTTATATCTCCATAGTTACATAAGATTTATATAGTTTTATATCTCCATAGTTACATAAGATTTATATAGTTTTATATCTCCATAGTTACATAAGATTTATATAGTTTTATATCTCCATAGTTACATAAGATTTAAATACGTTTTATATCTCCATAGTTACATAAGATTTAAATACGTTTTATATCTCCATAGTTACATAAGATTTAAATACGTTTTATATCTCCATAGTTACATAAGATTTAAATACGTTTTATATCTCCATAGTTACATAAGCTGTAAATGCGTTTTATATCTCCATAGTTACATAAGATTTATATAGTTTTATATCTCCATAGTTACATAAGATTTAAATACGTTTTATATCTCCATAGTTACATAAGCTTGATATATATTTTTATTCTCCAAATTACTACACACTTTCCCACTCAAGGTGTTGTGTCCCCCTCCCCCTTCTTAATCTCCCCCACCACCTCCCCCTCTCCCCCTCCTTAACAATAAGGCCTATAATTGTACCCAGAACTCCCGGGGCGACAGATGAGCAGAACACCTGAGCATCCTAACAGGTTCAATCATGACACCCTGACTGTTGTGCCAAGAGTCAATCTCTTTCTTTATCTCGCTGTTTCTCTCTCCATTCTCCCACTATCATTATCTCTTTATCTCCTCACTCTCTTCTCTCACACTCTCTCTCTCCCGTTTCTCTCTCCATTCTCCAACTATCATTATCTCTTTATCTCCTCACTCTCTTCTCTCACACACTCTCTCTCTCCCTTTTTCTCTCCTCCAGTGTCTCCTTCATCACTCTTCCTCTCTCCAACAATCCGTAAATCAATCTTAAATGTGTATCAAACGTTTAGGCACAGGGCTCGCGGTTGGGAGACCTCGAGCTGTGCAGTGCGCACATGGACATCACTTCAAATAAACCTATCTTTGATATCTACATTTAAACGAGTCCTTCCCTTCGAAGCTTCATGCAAATGTCGTTATGCTTCATTTGATTACTTACGCTGTGATGAACAACAACAACAACACCCAACCCCTTTGGTCTTGGTGAAGAAATGCAACCGGGCCACTTTTGTTTTGCCCACAGCTGCAGGCAGAGTGAATGCGCTGGCTGCCAACCGTGGGATCGCGAAAGGAGAGATCTTTCCCCACTGTGGGTGGAATCGGAGAAGGGATTTGTCTCCTCTCCTGTTAATTTATTATTATTATTATTCATTTGGAATCAGTCAAAAAGTCTAAAAGAGAAGCCATCATCTGTTTGTTTTTTATTGGGTTACATAAATTCAAGTGTGGCTTGTATTGAATCCCTTTCTGTGCCATGTAGACCTGTCTCAGCCAGGCTTCTGTCATTATGTTGGTGTTAAATCAACAATCAATCATGAACTGTCACGATCATCACCTACACAAACTGGCACACCCAATGGTACACACAAACTGACTGACACGCACCCAATGGTACACACAAACTGACTGACACACACCCAATGGTACACACAAACTGACTGACACACACCCAATGGTACACACAAACTGACTGACACACACCCAATGGTACACACAAACTGACTGACACACACCCAATGGTACACACAAACTGACTGACACACACCCAATGGTACACACAAACTGACACACACCCAATGGTACACACAAACTGACACACACCCAATGGTACACACAAACTGACTGACACACACCCAATGGTACACACAAACTGACTGACACACACCCAATGGTACACACAAACTGACTGACACACGCACACACGCACGCACGCACGCACGCACGCACGCACGCACGCACGCACACACGCCACAAATGCAGAATTTCCGCTTAATGAGAACCGCACTAATGGACCGTTATGTAAAAGTAATAGAAAAACACTTGTGATTATTTCCCGAATGGCACCCTATTCCCTACGTAGTGCACTACTTTACCCTAATATACATCCCTAATGGCACCCTATTCCCTACATAGTGCACTACTTTACCCTATAGTACATCCCTAATGGCTCCCTATTCCCTACGTAGTGCACTACTTTACCCTAATGTACATCCCTAATGGCACCCTATTCCCTACATAGTGCACTACTTTACCCTAATGTACATCCCTATTGGCACCCTATTCCCTACGTAGTGCACTACTTTACCCTAATGTACATCCATAATGGAACCATATTCCCTACGTAGTGCACTACTTTACCCTAAAGTACATCCCTAATGGCACCCTATTCCCTGCACTACTTTCCAGTGGTGGTTAAAGTACCCAATTGTAAGTAGTGATTTAAAGTATTTTTACTTAATGAAGTACATCACTGCATAGTGCACTACTTTTACACAGAGTCCTGTGTGCAGTACCACGCCCTTAGCCACGTGACAGTCACATTAATACACAGTTCACCTCCCTGTACCTTCAGCTCCACCCAAAAGATCAAGGAACATTGGCCTGGGGCTGGGGGGTTCGGCTACCAGTGGCCAATTGCGTTTTACCGGGGCGTGGAGAGCGAGCCAGTGCGGCTCTATATATATATATATCCATCACTTAATACTCAGGATATTAACACTTGACGCTCGGTGACAGTAGCCGCGGTCACAGGCTCTCTCATCCGCTTCAGACCCTCGCCACCTCAGCAGCAGCAGCACAAGCAGCAGTAGCGGTAGAGGACAGAAGACTGAAAGATAGGCAGTCTCTTTCTCTCAGCTAGGCAATAGTCATTGTTGTAGTCGTGATCGATGAGTCTGTCCGGGAAGCAGCAGTTCTCCGCCAACTCGTTCTCCGGGTTCGGGAGCCGGAAGATGGCATTGTCCTCCGCCGGGGGTTCGTCAATGCGCTCCAACTTCGGGAGCAGAATGGGCATTGGGGTCGGAGGAGGAGGCGCTAGTCTCGGATTCGGGAAGGGCTTTGGAGACGGTGGAGGAGGAGGGTTCAGGATGTCATCCTCCAGCCACATGGCAGGTCTGGGGAGTGGGATGAGCACCGGTGGCAGCGGCAGCGGGATGTTCGGTGGCGGTGGAGGCGGTGGAGGAGGTGGTTTCGGGTACGGTGGAGGTGTTGAGGACACGTCCCTCGGGTTCGCCGGTAACGAGAAGCAGCACATGCACAACCTGAACGACCGCCTGGCAACCTACATGGAGAAGGTTCGCCAGCTGGAGGCTACCAACCACCAGCTGGAGGAGAAGCTGAAGACCTTCACCTTCAACAAGGTGGAGGCGCACGACCTGACCATCTACGACGCAACACTCAAACCACTCATGGAGCAGGTAGGCGTTAAAACTATCTCTCTCCGTCTCTCCCTGAGCGAGCTTGCCAATTGTAAAAGTTGTGCGTAAAAGCGCACAAGAACTATCCCACGGGAGACACACTGATTCAATCAACTTTGTTCCCACATCATTTCAATGAAATTACGTTGAACCAATGTGGGACAGACATTGAATTGACATACAGTATGTGCTCAGTGGGAGCCTACTGCTAAATGTCTTGGGTGTTTTTGCTAAAATAATATCCAGTATTGTAGATGACCTTATCTATATTTGCTATAGTCATATATGTCGTTGAGTGCATTATGGGGTATGTTATTGAGTGCATTATGGGGTATGTTATTGAGTGCATTATGGGGTATGTTATTGAGTGCATTATGGGGTATGTTATTGAGTGCATTATGGGGTATGTCGTTGAGTGCATTATGGGGTATGTCGTTGAGTGCATTATGGGGTATGTCGTTGAGTGCATTATGGGGTATGTTGTTGAGTGCATTATGGGGTATGTTGTTGAGTACATTATGGGGTATGTTATTGAGTGCATTATGGGGTATGTTGTTGAGTGCATTATGGGATATGTTATTGAGTGCATTATGGGATATGTTATTGAGTACATTATGGGGTATGTTATTGAGTGCATTATGGGGTATGTTATTGAGTGCATTATGGGGTATGTTATTGAGTGCATTATGGGGTATGTTATTGAGTGCATTATGGGGTATGTTATTGAGTGCATTATGGGGTATGTTATTGAGTGCATTATGGTTATTGAGTGCATTATGGGATATGTTATTGAGTACATTATGGGGTATGTTATTGAGTGCATTATGGGGTATGTTATTGAGTACATTATGGGGTATGTTATTGAGTACATTATGGGGTATGTTATTGAGTGCATTATGGGGTATGTTATTGAGTGCATTATGGGGTATGTTATTGAGTACATTATGGGGTATGTTATTGAGTGCATTATGGGGTATGTTATTGAGTGCATTATGGGGTATGTTATTGAGTGCATTATGGGGTATGTTATTGAGTGCATTATGGGGTATGTTATTGAGTGCATTATGGGGTATGTTATTGAGTGCATTATGGGGTATGTTATTGAGTGCATTATGGGGTATGTTATTGAGTGCATTATGGGGTATGTTATTGAGTGCATTATGGGGTATGTTATTGAGTGCATTATGGGGTATGTTATTGAGTGCATTATGGGGTATGTTATTGAGTGCATTATGGGGTATGTTATTGAGTGCATTATGGGGTATGTTATTGAGTGCATTATGGGGTATGTTATTGAGTACATTATGGGGTATGTTATTGAGTGCATTATGGGGTATGTTATTGAGTACATTATGGGGTATGTTATTGAGTGCATTATGGGGTATGTTATTGAGTGCATTATTATGTGCATTATTATTGAGTGCATTATGGGGTTATTGAGTACATTATGGGGTATGTTATTGAGTGCATTATGGGGTATGTTATTGAGTGCATTATGGGGTATGTTATTGAGTGCATTATGGGGCATTATGGGGTATGTTGTTGAGTACATTATGGGGTATGTTATTGAGTACATTATGGGGTATGTTATTGAGTGCATTATGGGGTATGTTATTGAGTGCATTATGGGGTATGTTATTGAGTGCATTATGGGGTATGTTATTGAGTGCATTATGGGGTATGTTATTGAGTGCATTATGGGTATGTTATTGAGTGCATTATGGGGTATGTTATTGAGTGCATTATGGGGTATGTTATTGAGTGCATTATGGGGTATGTTATTGAGTGCATTATGGGGTATGTTATTGAGTACATTATGGGGTATGTTATTGAGTACATTATGGGGTATGTTATTGAGTACATTATGGGGTATGTTATTGAGTGCATTATGGGGTATGTTATTGAGTGCATTATGGGGTATGTTATTGAGTGCATTATGGGGTATGTTATTGAGTGCATTATGGGGTATGTTATTGAGTGCATTATGGGGTATGTTATTGAGTGCATTATGGGGTATGTTATTGAGTGCATTATGGGGTATGTTATTGAGTGCATTATGGGGTATGTTATTGAGTGCATTATGGGGTATGTTATTGAGTGCATTATGGGGTATGTTATTGAGTGCATTATGGGGTATGTTATTGAGTGCATTATGGGGTATGTTATTGAGTGCATTATGGTTATTGAGTACATTATGGGGTATGTTGTTTAGTACATTATGGGGTATGTTGTTTAGTACATTATGGGGTATGTTGTTTAGTACATTATGGGATATGTTATTGAGTGCATTATGGGGTATGTTATTGAGTGCATTATGGGATATGTTATTGAGTGCATTATGGGGTATGTTATTGAGTGCATTATGGGGTATGTTATTGAGTGCATTATGGGATATGTTATTGAGTACATTATGGGGTATGTTATTGAGTGCATTATGGGATATGTTATTGAGTACATTATGGGGTATGTTATTGAGTGCATTATGGGGTATGTTATTGAGTACATTATGGGGTATGTTATTGAGTGCATTATGGGGTATGTTATTGAGTGCATTATGGGGTATGTTATTGAGTGCATTATGGGGTATGTTATTGAGTGCATTATGGGATATGTTATTGAGTGCATTATGGGGTATGTTATTGAGTGCATTATGGGATATGTTATTGAGTGCATTATGGGATATGTTATTGAGTGCATTATGGGGTATGTTATTGAGTGCATTATGGGATATGTTATTGAGTGCATTATGGGATATGTTATTGAGTGCATTATGGGGTATGTTATTGAGTGCATTATGGGGTATGTTGTTGAGTGCATTATGGGGTATGTTGTTGAGTGCATTATGGGGTATGTTATTGAGTGCATTATGGGGTATGTTATTGAGTGCATTATGGGGTATGTTATTGAGTGCATTATGGGATATGTTATTGAGTGCATTATGGGGTATGTTATTGAGTGCATTATGGGGTATGTTATTGAGTGCATTATGGGGTATGTTATTGAGTGCATTATGGGGTATGTTGTTGAGTGCATTATGGGGTATGTTATTGAGTGCATTATGGGGTATGTTATTGAGTGCATTATGGGGTATGTCGTTGAGTGCATTATGGGGTATGTCGTTGAGTGCATTATGGGATATGTCATTGAGTGCATTATGGGGTATGTTATTGAGTGCATTATGGGGTATGTTATTGAGTGCATTATGGGGTATGTTATTGAGTGCATTATGGGATATGTTATTGAGTGCATTATGGGGTATGTTATTGAGTGCATTATGGGGTATGTTATTGAGTGCATTATGGGGTATGTTATTGAGTGCATTATGGGATACGTTATTGAGTGCATTATGGGGTACGTTGTTTAGTGCATTATGGGGTATGTTGTTTAGTGCATTATGGGGCATGTTATTGAGTGCATTATGGGGCATGTTATTGAGTGCATTATGGGGTATGTTATTGAGTGCATTATGGGGTACGTTGTTTAGTGCATTATGGGGTATGTTGTTTAGTGCATTATGGGGTATGTTGTTTAGTGCATTATGGGGCATGTTATTGAGTGCATTATGGGGCATGTTATTGAGTGCATTATGGGGCATGTTATTGAGTGCATTATGGGGTATGTTTTGAGTGCATTATGGGGTATGTTGTTTAGTGCATTATGGGGTATGTTGTTTAGTGCATTATGGGGCATGTTATTGAGTGCATTATGGGGCATGTTATTGAGTGCATTATGGGGTATGTTATTGAGTGCATTATGGGGTACGTTGTTTAGTGCATTATGGGGTATGTTGTTTAGTGCATTATGGGGCATGTTATTGAGTGCATTATGGGATATGTTATTGAGTGCATTATGGGGTATGTTGTTTAGTGCATTATGGGGTATGTTGTTTAGTGCATTATGGGGTATGTTGTTTAGTGCATTATGGGGTATGTTATTGAGTGCATTATGGGGTATGTTGTTTAGTGCATTATGGGGTATGTTGTTTAGTGCATTATGGGGTATGTTATTGAGTGCATTATGGGGTATGTTATTGAGTGCATTATGGGATATGTTATTGAGTGCATTATGGGGTATGTTATTGAGTGCATTATGGGGCATGTTATTGAGTGCATAATGGGGGATGTTGTTTAGTGCGTTATGGGGTACGTTGTTGAGTGCATTATGGGGTACGTTGTTGAGCTCATTATGGGGTACGTTGTTGAGCGCATTATGGGGTACGTTGCTGAGTGCATTATGGGGTACGTTGCTGAGTGCATTATGGGGTACGTTGCTGAGTGCATTATGGGGTACGTTGTTGAGTGCATTATGGGGTACGTTGCTGAGTGCATTATGGGGTATGTTGTTGAGTGCATTATGGGGTATGTTGCTGAGTGCATTATGGGGTATGTTGCTGAGTGCATTATGGGGTATGTTGCTGAGTGCATTATGGGGTATGTTGCTGAGTGCATTATGGGGTATGTTGCTGAGTGCATTATGGGGTATGTTGCTGAGTGCATTATGGGGTATGTTGCTGAGTGCATTATGGGGGATGTTGCTGAGTGCGTTATGGGTATGTTATTGAGTAGATCATTTGAATATCTTTCTACATGCCCTAAAAAACGTTTTTGAAATTATTTCTCAAAAAATGATATGATATTTTTCAAAAGCATCATCATTTGTGAAATGGCTTGTGGGACTGGGACACACACACACACACACACACACACACACACACAGTGTCTGACTCCTGTCTCTGTCTGCAGCTCATGGGTTTCCTGATACACAACACTCAGATTGCTGTGGAGATCGACAACGCCAAGCTGACTGCTGACGACTTCAGAGTCAAGTAGGATGGATGGATGATTGGATGGATGGATGAATAGTTTATTGTCCTTGGCAACATTTTGAGTAGATTGTCATGCAAACTTGATTGAATTATTTTCTTCATTAAGGTGTCTCAGTGATACATAGTGGACATATCCTGAACAGTGAAACAGGCTTTATGTCCTGGAGGAGAATGGTTCTTTATGCACCATTCTCACACAGTTGTTACCTATATAATTAATCAACAATATATACACAGCAATATGTACACTATGTCTCAATGAAGTAGATACCAGTTGTTACCTATATAATTAATCAACAATATATACACTGTCTCAATGAAGTAGATACCAGTTGTTACCTATATAATTAATCAACAATATATAGACTGTCTCAATGAAGTAGATACCAGTTGTTACCTATATAATTAATCAACAATATATAGACTGTCTCAATGAAGTAGATACCAGTTGTTATCTATATAATTAATCAACAATATATAGACTGTCTCAATGAAGTAGATACCAGTTGTTACCTATATAATTAATCAACAATATATACACAGCAATATGTACACTATGTCTCAATGAAGTAGGTACCAGTAAAGAAAATAATTAAATCAGTTGTAGCCTATAGATAGTCCAAACAACACTATTCATTACTTAATCCTCATCTTCTCCTACAGACCAAGTCTATTGGACAATTAGTCGTCAGGAAATGGCAAGGACGTGAATTAGAAGACACAGCTGTTAGCTTGGTACCAGTCTGTTTGTGCTAACATTCCACTCCTTGCCACTCCCTGTTTGGAATGTGACACGGCGTAAAAGGAGTGGAACGACAGCACTGACAGACAGGTGCCCAGGCTAACAGCTTTGGTTCGGGAGATGAAATGCTCACCGTTATCATAGGCTACTTCTATAGGGTCTTTGCTTGTAGTTGTAACCCCACTAATTTTCTTAATTATCTATCACTCTCAGACAAAACATACATTTCTTACAACATAACCATGGCAGTTATCGAGTTCACCTGACCCGGTGTTGAAATAATAGAACTACAATGATTCTGTTTCTATGGTTGAAATGCTCACTGTGTGTAGCGTGTAGACTAGTAGTATTGGGCCTTATCTTGCAGTTATCAATCAATCACAGTCATTTCTTAAACAACCTCCTAAGGATCCGCCCCTTTTTTCAATTTTCGCCTAAAATACCCAAATCTAACTGCCTGTAACTCAGGCCCTGAAGCAAGGATATGCATATTCTTGATAACATTTGAAAGGAAACACTTTGAAGTTTGTGGAAATGTTAAATTAATGTAGGAGAATATAACACATTAGATCTGGTAAAAGATAATACAAAGAAAAAAACATGCGTTCTTTGTATTTTTTTTGTAGCATCATCTTTTAAATGCAACAGAAAGGCCATAATGTATTATTCCAGCCCAGGTGCAATCTATATTTTGGCCAGTAGATGGCAGTACTGCATGCACAATGTTTTAGACTGATCAAATGCACCATTGCATATCTGTTCAAAATGTTGTATCAAGACTGCCCAAATGTGCCCAATTGGTTTATTAATACATGTTCAAGTTCATAACTGTGCACTCCCCTCAAACAATAGCATGGTATTCTTTCACTGCAATAGCTACTGTAAATTGGACAGTGCAGTTAGATTAACAAGAATTTAAGCTTTCTGCCCATATCAGATACAGTGGGGCAAAAAAGTATTTAGTCAGCCACCAATTGTGCAAGTTCTCCCACTTAAAAAGATGAGAAAGGCCTGTAATTTTCTTCATAGGTACACTTCAACTATGACAGACAAAATGAGGAAAAAAAATCCAGAAAATCACATTGTAGGATTTTTTATCTATCGATCCTGTAGAGTTAAAGTTAAAGCCCTTTTTTTACATCAGCAGGTGTCACTAAAGGGCTTTACAGATACCCAGCCTAAACCCCAAAGAGCTAACGGATCTGTCACTCATCTCTCTGGGCCTGTTAATATGGTGTCATCTCTATTCATTGTATTTCTGCCAGGTGGGAGAATGAGCTGTCTTTGCGCCAGTGTGTGGAGGGGGACATCGGGGGTCTGAGGAACCTGCAGCGGGAGTTTGAGATGAACATCACAGCCATGATGCAGGACCTGCAGGGGTACGAGAACGAACGGGTCTCCATGGCGAAGAGCCATGAAGAGGTGAGGGCCCACCTGTCTCTCGCTCTCTCTTTCTCTGTTTCTCTCTGTCTATCTCTCTCTCCCTCTCTGTCCATCTCTCTGTCTATCTCTCTCTCTCTCTCTCTGTCTATCTCTCTCTCCCTCTCTGTCCATCTCACCCTCCCTCTGTGTTTCTCTCTGTCTATCTCTCTCACCCTCTGACCCCTAACCTGTGACCTCTCTAGGAGCTGTTGTCCATGCGTGGGGGGATGACGGGCCAGGTGAACGTGGATGTCCAGGCTACTAAGAGCCAGGACCTGTCTCTGATGCTGGCTGAAGTCAGGTCGGAGTACGAGGCGGCCGTGGAGAAAAACCGCAGACAGGCCGAGGCCTGGTACATGAAACAGGTCTGTTACCACGCCAACGCAGGCACTACCACAGGCCAACATTAAAACATGTATCAGAGGTGCTGAGTGTGTGTGTGTGTGTGACATGTCTCTCTCTCTCTGTGTGTGTGTGTGTGTGTGAGACGTGTGTCTCTCTCTGTGTGTGTGTGTGTGTGTGTGACGTGTGTCTCTCTCTGTGTGTGTGTGTGTGTGTGTGTGACGTGTGTCTCTCTCTGTGTGTGTGTGTGTGACATGTGTCTCTCTCTGTGTGTGTGTGTGTGTGTGTGTTTGTGTGTGTGTGACGTGTGTCTCTCTCTGTGTGTGTCAGGTGGAGATGAAGCAGGCAGAGTCGGCGGTGGTGATGGAGACGACAACGACGGCCACGTCGGAGATGACAGAGTTACGGAACCGCTACCAGACCCTACAGATGGAATACCAGGGACTACGTATGGGGGTGGGCCACACACACACACACACACACACACACACACACACACACACACACACACACACACACACACACACACTAGAGAAACCCTACAGATGGAATACCAAGGACTATGTATGGGGTGGGTACCATGCCCACTCACTCACTATACTCCCCAAATGTCCCCATTTCTAATCCCTGTCATGCTAAATGTGTGTGTGTGTGTCTTCTGTGTGTGTGTGTGCGCCTGTGTGTGTGTTTCCTTCGTGTCTCTCTCTCTGTGTTTGTCCCCCACCCTGCCCTCCTCCAGATGGTGAACCTAGAGGCCAGGCTGTTGGAGGTTCAGTCCCAGTTCCAGCAACGTCTGTCTGGGTATAGTGGCAAGGTGATGGGCCTGGAGGGAGAACTGACCTCCATAAGGGCCAGCACCACTGAGCAGAGCCAGGACTACCAGGTACAGTCACCATACCTCTATACTGAATCACTCACAAACACTGATTAGGGATTCAATCCAAGGTGTGTTACAGAGCAGCATTACAGAGGAGCGTTACAGAGGAGCGTTACAGAGGAGCGTTACAGAGGAGCGTTACAGAGCAGCGTTACAGAGGAGCGTTACAGAGGAGCGTTACAGAGCAGCGTTACAGAGCAGCGTTACAGAGGAGCGTTACAGCGTTATAGAGGAGCGTTACAGAGCAGCGTTGTAGCATTACAGAGCAGCGTTACAGAGGAGCGTTACAGAGCAACGTTACAGAGGAACGTTACAGAGGAGCGTTACAGAGGAGCGTTACAGAGGAGTGTTACAGAGCAGCGTTACAGAGGAGCGTTACAGAGCAGCGTTACAGAGCAGCGTTACAGAGCGTTACAGAGGAGCGTTACAGCGCAGCGTTACAGAGGAGCGTTCCAGAGCAGCGTTACAGAGCAGCGTTCCAGAGCAGCGTTACAGAGCAGCGTTCCAGAGCAGCGTTACAGAGCAGCGTTACAGAGCAGCGTTCCAGAGCAGCGTTCCAGAGCAGCGTTACAGAGCAGCGTTACAGAGCAGCGTTACAGAGCAGCGTTCCAGAGGAGCGTTCCAGAGGAGCGTTCCAGAGCAGCGTTATAGAGCAGCGTTACAGAGCAGCTCACAATACGTAATTTCTCCAGCACGGATATCTCATTCATGGTAAGCGCTGCGAATGCCGGCTCAATCATAAATTACCTCTCCACTTCACTCCCTCTCTCTCCCTCCTCTCTCTCTACCACCCTCTCTCCCTCCCCTCTCTCTCTACCACCCTCTCTCCCTCCCCTCTCTCTCTACCTCCCCTCTCTCTCTACCACCCTCTCTACCTCCTCTCCCCCTCTGTCTTTCTCTTTCTCTCTCTACCTCCCCCTCTCTCGCTCTCTACCTCCCCCTCTCTCACTCACTCTCCCAGATCCTTCTGAACATCAAGAGTCGTCTAGAGATGGAGATCCAGCAGTATAAGCATCTGCTGGAGGGAGCCGGCCTGGGAGGGGGCATGGTCCCTGGAGGGGCTGACCTGGGAGGGGGCATGTTGGTCTCTGGAGGAGCCGGGAGGTCGGCAGGTAAAACTTGTTAGTTAGGATCTCTCTCAGCCCATGCATGAAAGGCTGATCTTTCAAGAGTCTGTAAAATACAAAAATACACAAAGAAAACATTTGAAGTACAAAGTTATCAAGTAATGAGTACTACCATATGAGTCATAAAACCCAGAAATGGTTCCAATCGTTTTTTCACAATTAATTTTTCCATCTGGGATTTTGGAACTACTTTTATTCAAGGTCTGTCTCTGGTGTAGGTTTACACTGGTGTGACTTGGTGATAACCTGGTCTGTCTCTGTTGTAGGTTTACACTGGTGTGACATGGTGATAACCTGGTCTGTGTCTGGTGTAGGTTTACACTGGTGTGACATGGTGATAACCTGGTCTGTGTCTGGTGTAGGTTTACACTGGTGTGAGATGGTGATAACCTGGTCTGTGTCTGGTGATAACCTGGTCTGTGTCTGGTTGATAACCTGGTCTGTGTCTGGTGTAGGTTTACACTGGTGTGACATGGTGATAACCTGGTGTAGGTTTACACTGGTGTGACATGGTGATAACCTGGTCTGTGTCTGGTGATAACCTGGTCTGTGTCTGGTGTAGGTTTACACTGGTGTGACTTGTTGATAACCTGGTCTGTGTCTGGTGTAGGTTTACACTGGTGTGACTTGGTGATAACCTGGTCTGTGTCTGGTGTAGGTTTACACTGGTGTGACATGGTGATAACCTGGTCTGTGTCTGGTGTAGGTTTACACTGGTGTGACATGGTGATAACCTGGTCTGTGTCTGGTGTAGGTTTACACTGGTGTGACATGGTGATAACCTGGTCTGTGTCTGGTGATAACCTGGTCTGTGTCTGGTGTAGGTTTACACTGGTGTGACATGGTGATAACCTGGTCTGTGTCTGGTGTGGGTTTACACTGGTGTGACATGTTGATAACCTGGTCTGTGTCTGGTGTAGGTTTACACTGGTGTGACATGTTGATAACCTGGTCTGTGTCTGGTGTAGGTTTACACTGGTGTGACATGTTGATAACCTGGTCTGTGTCTGGTGTAGGTTTACACTGGTGTGACATGTTGATAACCTGGTCTGTGTCTGGTGATAACCTGGTCTGTGTTTGGTGTAGGTTTACACTGGTGTGACATGTTGATAACCTGGTCTGTGTCTGGTGTAGGTTTACACTGGTGTGACATGTTGATAACCTGGTCTGTGTCTGGTGTAGGTTTACACTGGTGTGACATGTTGATAACCTGGTCTGTGTCTGGTGTAGGTTTACACTGGTGTGACATGGTGATAACCTGGTGTAGGTTTACACTGGTGTGACATGGTGATAACCTGGTGTAGGTTTACACTGGTGTGACATGGTGATAACCTGGTCTGTGTCTGGTGTAGGTTTACACTGGTGTGACATGGTGATAACCTGGTCTGTGTCTGGTGTAGGTTTACACTGGTGTGACATGGTGATAACCTGGTCTGTGTCTGGTGTAGGTTTACACTGGTGTGACATGGTGATAACCTGGTCTGTGTCTGGTGTAGGTTTACACTGGTGTGACATGGTGATAACCTGGTCTGTGTCTGGTGTAGGTTTACACTGGTGTGACATGGTGATAACCTGGTCTGTGTTTGGTGTAGGTTTACACTGGTGTGACATGGTGATAACCTGGTCTGTGTCTGGTGTAGGTTTACACTGGTGTGACATGGTGATAACCTGGTCTGTGTCTGGTGTAGGTTTACACTGGTGTGACATGTTGATAACCTGGTCTGTGTCTGGTGTAGGTTTACACTGGTGTGACATGGTGATAACCTGGTGTAGGTTTACACTGGTGTGACATGGTGATAACCTGGTGTAGGTTTACACTGGTGTGACATGGTGATAACCTGGTCTGTGTCTGGTGTAGGTTTACACTGGTGTGACATGGTGATAACCTGGTGTAGGTTTACACTGGTGTGACATGGTGATAACCTGGTGTAGGTTTACACTGGTGTGACATGGTGATAACCTGGTCTGTGTCTGGTGTAGGTTTACACTGGTGTGACATGGTGATAACCTGGTGTAGGTTTACACTGGTGTGACATGGTGATAACCTGGTGTAGGTTTACACTGGTGTGACATGGTGATAACCTGGTGTAGGTTTACACTGGTGTGACATGGTGATAACCTGGTGTAGGTTTACACTGGTGTGACATGGTGATAACCTGGTGTAGGTTTACACTGGTGTGACATGGTGATAACCTGGTCTGTGTCTGGTGTGACATGGTTTACACTGGTGTGACATGGTGTGACCTGGTGTAGGTTTACACTGGTGTGACATGGTGATAACCTGGTGTAGGTTTACACTGGTGTGACATGGTGATAACCTGATAACCTGGTGTAGGTTTACACTGGTGTGACATGGTGATAACCTGGTGTAGGTTTACACTGGTGTGACATGGTGATAACCTGGTGTAGGTTTACACTGGTGTGACATGGTGATAACCTGGTGTAGGTTTACACTGGTGTGACATGGTGATAACCTGGTCTGTGTCTGGTGTAGGTTTACACTGGTGTGACATGGTGATAACCTGGTGTAGGTTTACACTGGTGTGACATGGTGATAACCTGGTGTAGGTTTACACTGGTGTGACATGGTGATAACCTGGTGTAGGTTTACACTGGTGTGACATGGTGATAACCGCTCAAATCTCTCCCGCTGGACAAGGAAACGTTTGTCAACAATTAGCATGTCCAATTTTTTGGGAGTAAATTTAGGCGGATATATTGGTAAAACTCACACTGTTCGAGAGATTTACACGGCTGTCAAAACATCACGCCAAGGTACAGTGCATTTGGAAAGTATTCAGACCCCTTGACTTTTTTCCTGATTTTGTTACGTTACAGCCTTATTCTTAAAATTGATTAAATAGTTTTTTCCCTCATCAATATACATACAATACCCCATAATGACAATTATTGTAGCAAAAAAATATATATATAAAATGGAAACATCACATTTACATAAGTATTCAGACCCTTTACTCAGTACTTTGTTGAAGCACCTTGGGCAGAGATTACAGCCTTGAGTCTTCTTGGGTATGACGCTACAAGCTTGGCACACCTGTATTTGGGGAGTTTCTCCCATTCTTCTCTGGAGATCCTCTCAAGCTCTGTCAGAGTGACGATCAGGTTCTTGGTCCCCTCCCTGACCAAGGCCCTTCTCCCCTGATTGCTCAGTTTGGCAGGGCGGCCAGCTCTAGGAAGACTCTTGGTGGTTCCAAACTTCTTCCATTTAAGAATGATGGAGGCCATTGTGTTCTTGAGGACCTTCAATGCTGCTGAAATGTTTTGGTACCCTTCCCCAGATCTGTGCCTCGACACAATCCTGTCTCGGAGCTCTACAGACAATTCCTTTGACCTCATGTCTTGGTTTTTGCTCTGACATGTACTGTCAACTGTGGGACCTTATATAGACAGGCGTGTGCCTTTCCCAATCATGTCCAATCAATTGAATTTACCACAGGTGGACTCCAATCACGTTGTAGAAACATCTCAAGGATGATCAATGGAAACAGGATGCACCTGAACTCAATTTTGAGTCTCATAGCAAAAGGATCTGAATACTTATGTTAATAAGGTATTTCTGTTTTTTTAATTTATAATACATTTGCAAAAATTTCTAAAAACCTGTTTTTGCTTTGTCATTATGGGGTATTGGGGGTAGATTGAGTTATGGGGTATTGGGGGTAGATTGAGTTATGGGGTATTGGGGGTAGATTGAGTTATGGGGTATTGGGGGTAGATTGAGTTATGGGGTATTGGGGGTAGATTGAGGAAAAACATTTATTTAATCCATTTTAGAATGAGGCTGTAAAGTGACAAAACGTGGCGAAAAGGAAGAGGTCTGAATACTTTCCGAATGCACAGTCAACCTACACCAAATACACGCTGAGTTTGAAATGATTGTACAATTCACGACGTGAAATATTAAATGGCATGAAAAATCATTGGAACCATTTCTGGTGTTTTTATGGGTAATATGACTCCACTGGGGCGGACTATTGCTTTATATGTAAATGTTTTTTGTACTGGGGCGGACTATTGAACCGGACTATTGCTTTATATGTAAATGTTTTTATGGGTAATATGACTCTATTGCTTTATATGTAAATGTTTTTATGGGTAATATGACTGGGTAATATGGGGCGGACTATTGCTTTATATGTAAATGTTTTTATGGGTAATATGACTCCACTGGGGCGGACTATTGCTTTATATGTAAATGTTTTTATGGGTAATATGACTCTACTGGGGCGGACTATTGCTTTATATGTAAATGTTTTTATGGGTAATATGACTCTACTGGGGCGGACTATTGCTTTATATGTAAATGTTTTTATGGGTAATATGACTCCACTGGGGCGGACTATTGCTTTATATGTAAATGTTTTTATGGGTAATATGACTCCACTGGGGCGGACTATTGCTTTATATGTAAATGTTTTTATGGGTAATATGACTCCACTGGGGCGGACTATTGCTTTATATGTAAATGTTTTAAAGGTCTTATTAACATGTTTGTCTATGTACTCAGGTAAGGCTGTTGTGACCAGGACCACTGTGTTGGAGGTGAAATCCTCAGGAGGAGGAGTGGGGACGGGAGGAAGCTCCATGTTGATGCATTCCACTAGCTCCACCTCCAGCCGTTCTGGGGGTGGGGCAGCCATGCTGTCATCAGGAGGCGCCGCGATGGTGTCCGGCAGTGGACCAACCATGATGTCATCAGGAAGCCCCGCAATGGTGTCTGGCGGCGGATCAGCCACGGCGCCATCAGCAGGAGGCACGGCGCCATCAGCAGGAGGCACGGCCCCATCAGCAGGAGGCACGGCGCCATCAGCAGGAGGCACGGCGCCATCAGCAGGAGGCACGGCCCCATCAGCAGGAGGCACGGCGCCATCAGCAGGAGGCACGGCCCCATCAGCAGGAGGCACGGCGCCATCAGCAGGAGGCACGGCGCCATCAGCAGGAGGCACGGCGCCATCAGCAGGAGGCACGGCGCCATCAGCAGGAGGCACGGCGCCATCAGCAGGAGGCACGGCGCCATCAGCAGGAGGCGCGGCCCCATCAGCTGGAGGCGCGGCCCCATCAGCAGGAGGCGCGGCCCCATCAGCAGGAGGCGCGGCCCCATCAGCAGGAGGCGCGGCCCCATCAGCAGGAGGCGCGGCCCCATCAGCAGGAGGCGCGGCCCCATCAGCAGGAGGCGCGGCCCCATCAGCAGGAGGCGCGGCGCCATCAGCAGGAGGCGCGGTCCCATCAGCAGGAGGCGCGGCCCCATCAGCAGGAGGCGCGGCCCCATCAGCAGGAGGCGCGGCGCCATCAGCAGGAGGCGCGGCCCCATCAGCAGGAGGCACGGCGCCATCAGCAGGAGGCACGGCCCCATCAGCAGGAGGCACGGCCCTATCAGCAGGAGGCACGGCGCCATCAGCAGGAGGCGTCGCAATGGTGTCCGGTGGGGGACCAGCGCTGATGTCATCAGGAGGCGTCGCGATAGTGTCCGGTGGGGGACCAGCTCTGATGTCATCAGGAGGCGTCGCAATGGTGTCCGGTGGGGGACCAGCTCTGATGTCATCAGGAGGCGTCGCAATGGTGTCCGGTGGGGGACCAGCTCTGATGTCATCAGGAGGCGTCGCGATAGTGTCCGGTGGGGGACCAGCTCTGATGTCATCTGGAGGAGCCGCGATGGTGTCCAGCGGGGGACCAGCTCTGATGTCATCAGGAGGCGTCGCGATGGTGTCCGGCGGGGGACCAGCTCTGATGTCATCTGGAGGAGCCGCGATGGTGTCCAGCGGGGGAACAGCTCTGATGTCATCTGGAGGAGCCGCGATGGTGTCCAGCGGGGGAACAGCTCTGATGTCATCTGGAGGAGCCGCGATGGTGTCCAGCGGGGGAACAGCTCTGATGTCATCAGGAGGAGCCGCGATGGTGTCCAGCGGGGGAACAGCCATGGAGGGAGGTACAGCCACGGTGTCATCTGAAGGTGGCACTGTGTCCGGCGGAGGTTCCATGATGATGTCATCGGGCGGGGGCATGACCATGTCCGGTAGCAACTCGTCTTCCACCAGCATGTTGACCAGCTCCACCATGGAAGGTGAATATAGAGATATAATAACTAGACCAGCTCCACCATGGAAGATGAACATAGAGATATAATAACTAGACCAGCTCCACCATGGAAGGTGAACATAGAGATATAATAACTAGACCAGCTCCACCATGGAAGGTGAACATAGAGATATAATAACTAGACCAGCTCCACCATGGAAGGTGAACATAGAGATATAATAACTAGACCAGCTCCACCACGGAAGGTGAACATAGAGATATAATAACTAGACCAGCTCCACCATGGAAGGCGAACATAGAGATATAATAACCATGGAAGGTGAACCAGCTCCACCATGGAAGGTGAACATAGAGATATAATAACTAGACCAGCTCCACCATGGAAGGTGAACATAGAAGATATAATAACTAGACCACTCCACCATGGAAGATGAACATAGATATAATAGCTCCACCACAGAAGGTGAACATAGAGATATAATAACTAGACCAGCTCCACCATGGAAGACCAGCTCCACCGAACATAGAGATATAATAACTAGACCAGCTCCACCATGGAAGGTGAACATAGAGATATAATAACTAGACCAGCTCCACCATGGAAGCTAGACCAGCTCCACCACAGAAGGTGAACATAGAGATATAATAACTAGACCAGCTCCACCATGGAAGGCGAACATAGATATATAATAACTAGACCAGCTCCACCATGGAAGGTGAACATAGAGATATAATAACTAGACCAGCTCCACCGTGGAAGGTGAACATAGAGATATAATAACTAGACCAGCTCCACCATGGAAGGTGAACATAGAGATATAATAACTAGACCAGCTCCATTGGAAGGTGAAAAGAGATATAATTAGACCAGCCCCACCATGGAAGGTGAGGATAGAGATATTAACTCATGGAAGGTGAGGATAGAGATATTACAACATTGAAAAAAAAGATTTTGCTTCTCAATGTCTCTCTCTCCATCTCTCTTCCAGGTAAAGTCTCTACTGGTGATATTACCATAGTTCCCATATAGTGATTCCCTTCTCTGATTCACGTCACAGCACTCTCCAGGACCATGGAACCCCCTACACACACACACACACACACACACACACACACACACACACACACACACACACACACACACACACACACACACACACACACACACACACACACACACACACACACACACACACACACACACACACACACACACACACACACACACACACACACACACACACACACACACACACACACACACACACACGTAGCCTCTCTCTACTACTAACACACAGCTCACCTGGCAGAACACACACAGTCCACATTCTGACCTGAACATCATGACGTGTCGCTTCTCTCTCTTCTGTTTAATTTAAATTACATTTGACGTTTCCATTTATAATAAAAACCTGACCCTACAATGAGATGTTGTTTTACTGAGTGTTTCATTATTAAAGATGACGCTGTATTGATCGTGTGTTAAATCAAAGCGTTGGACTAGTAACCGGAAGGTTGCAAGTTCAAACCCCTGAGCTGACAAGGTACAAATCTGTCGTTCTGCCCCTGAACAGGCAGTTAACCCACTGTTCCTAGGCCGTCATTGAAAATAAGAATTTGTTCTTAACTGCCTTGCCTGGTTAAATAAAGGTTAAATAAATATATATATTTTTTAAAGGATTATGATCTATGATACATGTTGTCTTTTAGATCAGAATGAATGGGATTCAATGGGCAGGGGAACCTGATCCTAGTTCAGCACTCTGACAACCTTCATGAATACCAGGGGGCAGGGGAACCTGATCCTAGTTCAGCACTCTGACAACCTTCATGAATACCAGGGGGCAGGGGAACCTGATCCTAGTTCAGCACTCTGACAACCTTCATGAATACCAGGGGCAGGGGAACCTGATCCTAGTTCAGCACTCTGACAACCTTCATGAATACCAGGGGGCAGGGAACCTGATCCTAGTTCAGCACTCTGACAACCTTCATGAATACCAGGGGGCAGGGGAACCTGATCCTAGTTCAGCACTCTGACAACCTTCATGAATACCAGGGGGCAGGGGAACCTGATCCTAGTTCAGCACTCTGACAACCTTCATGAATACCAGGGGGCAGGGGAACCTGATCCTAGTTCAGCACTCTGACAACCTTCATGAATACCAGGGGGCAGGGGAACCTGATCCTAGTTCAGCACTCTGACAACCTTCATGAATACCAGGGGGCAGGGGAACCTGATCCTAGATCAACAATCTGACAACCTTCATGAATACCAGGGGGCAGGGGAACCTGATCCTAGTTCAGCACTCTGACAACCTTCATGAATACCAGGGGGCAGGGGAACCTGATCCTAGATCAACAATCTGACAACCTTCATGAATACCAGGGGGCAGGGGAACCTGATCCTAGTTCAACACTCTGACAACCTTCATGAATACCAGGGGGCAGGGGAACCTGATCCTAGTTCAGCACTCTGACAACCTTCATGAATACCAGGGCCCAGGAGAAGAGATGTAATCTGGGGCCGAGAAACTCGTTTTTGTGGGCTGTTTTCACAGATTAGATGAATCCAGGAGCAGGTTTAGTCCTGACTAGGGTCACTAGTCTAAATGTGGTTGAATGACCTCAGACTACATGATCTATTATTATTTATGATCTAACACAATAACATCTGCTACATTATTATTCATTTAACTCGGCAAGTCAGCTAAGAACTAATTCTTATTTACAATGACGGCCTACCCCCGGCCAAAACCGGACGACGCTGGGCCAATTGTGCTCCGCCCTACGGGACTCCCAACTCCCGATCACGGCCGGATGTGATGCAGGCTGGATCTGTGACTTTACATTTAGAAACTGGTGTCCCAGACACAGATTAAACCTGGTCCTGGAAGAAACACCAATCTCCAGTCAAAGGGTGTTGAAGCCATATAAATGTTGAAGTCCAAATCCACACAGCGATAATTCTATGACTCAGTATGTTTGTTTTAGTGGTTTTATTGCGCCATCCTCAAGTCTTGACAGATATTACAACCAGACTAACAGAAACCCTCTCGGGTACATCTACAGATGAAACATCAGTCTATCACTTTTAAATGGTTACATTTAGACTATTTGACTAATGATACAAGTTAAGCATTTTCACACACACCATCGTGTCATACAGACAACATGGTGAGTAATTATACACTACCGACTGATATCAAGCTGAATGTAAAAGCTGCTCGCAAACAGACAGAAAATACATTTATAAATAATGACAAATAAATACACAACGGAGACGACAACGAGTGGAGAACCTTCTAGTCAGTGTGACAGAAATAAAACTGTTTATCTGTAAACAATGAATAATGATAAAGGAGAATAAAGTTACCACACTGCTACAGCGCTGCCATTGGTCAGGGTTAGATCTACAGCGCTGCCATTGGTCAGGGTTAGATCTACAGCACTGCCATTGGCCAGGGTTAGATCTAAAGCTCTGCCATTGGTCAGGGTTAGATCTACAGCGCTGCCATTGGTCAGGGTTAGATCTACAGCGCTGCCATTGGCCAGGGTTAGATCTAAAGCGCTGCCATTGGTCAGGGTTAGATCTACAGCACTGCCATTGGCCAGGGTTAGATCTACAGCGCTGCAATTGGTCAGTGTGGTAACATGGATAACAGATCAGTGTGGTAACATGGATAACAGATCAGTGTGGTAACATGGATAACAGATCAGTGTGGTAACATGGATAACAGATCAGTGTGGTAACATGGACAACAGATCAGTGTGGTAACATGGATAACAGATCAGTGTGGTAACATGGATAACAGATCAGTGTGGTAACATGGATAACAGATCAGTGTGGTAACATGGATAACAGATCAGTGTGGTAACATGGATAACAGATCAGTGTGGTAACATGGATAACAGATCAGTGTGGTAACATGGATAACAGATCAGTGTGGTAACATGGATAACAGATCAGTGTGGTAACATGGATAACATGGATAACAGATCAGTGTGGTAACATGGATAACAGATCAGTGTGGTAACATGGATAACAGATCAGTGTGGTAACATGGATAACAGATCAGTGTGGTAACATGGATAACAGATCAGTGTGGTAACATGGATAACAGATCAGTGTGGTAACATGGATAACAGATCAGTGTGGTAACATAACAGATCATAACATGGATAACAGATCAGTGTGGTAACATGGATATCAGTGTGGTAACATGGATCAGTGTGGTAACATGGATAACAGATCAGTGTGGTAACATGGATAACAGATCAGTGTGGTAACATGGATAACATGGATAACAGATCAGTGTGGTAACATGGATAACAGATCAGTGTGGTAACATGGATAACAGATCAGTGTGGTAACATGGATAACAGATCAGTGTGGTAACATGGATAACAGATCAGTGTGGTAACATGGATAACAGATCAGTGTGGTAATGTGGTAACATGGATAACAGATCAGTGTGGTAACACGGATAACAGATCAGTGTGGTAACATGGATAACAGATCAGTGTGGTAACATGGATAACAGATCAGTGTGGTAACATGGATAACAGATCAGTGTGGTAACATGGTAACATGGATAACAGATCAGTGTGGTAACATGGATAACAGATCAGTGTGGTAACATGGATAACAGATCAGTGTGGTAACATGGATAACAGATCAGTGTGGTAACATGTGTGGTAACATGGATAACAGGGTAACACGGATAACAGATCAGTGTGGTAATGTGGTAACATGGATAACAGATCAGTGTGGTAACATGGAGAACAGATCTGTGTGGTAACATGGATAACAGATCTGTGTGGTAACATGGATAACAGATCTGTGTGGTAACATGGATAACAGATCAGTGTGGTAACATGGATAACAGGGTAACATGGATAACAGATCAGTGTGGTAACATGGATAACAGGGTAACATGGATAACAGATCAGTGTGGTAACATGGACAACAGATCTGTGTGGTAACATGGATAACAGGTGAGCGGCAGGTGAATAAAGCTAATATGTGTAGTAACCATATGACACCAGTAGGGGGCGTGGTGTATTACAGTAAATACTGAGGCAAGGGCCCAATTCCAAATGGACATCTAACTGAAGGAGCTCTCTCACCACAGCAGCCCTCCGTACCCCTCTACTGTTCAGGGTCATGTATAGTATTGCAGGACTAGGCCAGGTTGAGGTCAGCGGGGTCGGCGACAGCGTTATCAGAGGGGGTGTCCTCCAGGGAGGCCTCCACAGTGTTGTTCCAGGGGCCGTCCGTCTGGGGGTCAGAGCTGTTGACCGAGGGGGTCTCCCCGACCACCGAGCCCTGAGAGGGGGTCACCTCGGGGGCCTGGGAGGGGGTAGGTGGCCGGTTGGCTGGGAGATCTGAGGGGGAGTCAGAGATGGTGCTGGAGGGGATGTGTGTGGCATTGGGTGTGTGTGAGGTGTTGGGTGTGTGTGTGACGTTGGGTGTGTGTGAGGTGTTGAGTGTGTGTGTGGCGTTGGGTGTGTGTGTGGCATTGGGTGTGGCGTTGGATGTGTGTGTGGGGGTAGGTGTGTGTGGTGGGGTTGGTTCCTGGGGGTCAGAGCAGACAGCCTCTCCCTCAGCTACGTACCACACCTCATTGTGTCTGTTCAGCAACTTCAGAGGACTGGAGAGAAACACAGGAAAGAATCAATACAGAGAGACAGAGAGACAGACACAGAGAGAGAGAAACAGAGAGAGAGGGAGAGAGAAACAGAGACAGAGAGAGACAGAGACAGAGACAGAGAGAGAGAGAGATTGTTTATAAAGGAAGTGGGGTAGATAGAGAGAGAGACAGACAGACAGAGACAGAGACAGAAACACAGGACAGAATCAATACTTAGAGAGAGAGAGAGGTGTGTATGCATATTTATGAGATCATAGTGTGTGTGTGTGTGTATCTGAGATTAGTTTAGCAAAAACGTGTGTGTGCATATGTGTGTGTCCAGGCCTACCTGTCGTAACCCACTCCGTAGTGGTAGGTGTGGTTGTAGTCAGCCTGGACCCTGGCCAGCTCCTTGGTCAGTAGGTGAGCGTGAAGCCTGGAGGTCACTGATAACATCCAGCCTCCGTAACTACGCACGTACACATCCATAGAGGGCATCTCAGTAAAGTAGAGCTGGAGAGAGAGACATCCCAACAACAACAACACATTATAACATCACTGATAACATCCAGCCTCCGTAGCTACGCACGTACACATCCATAGAGTGCATCTCAGTAAAGTAGAGCTGGAGAGAGAGACATCCCAACAACAACACATTATAACATCAGCTGAGAGAGTACACATCCATAGAGGGCATCTCAGTAAAGTAGAGCTGGAGAGAGAGACATCCCAACAACAACACATTATAACATCACTGATAACATCCAGCCTCCGTAGCTACGCACGTACACATCCATAGAGGGCATCTCAGTAAAGTAGAGCTGGAGAGAGAGACATCCCAACAACAACACATTATAACATCACTGATAACATCCAGCCTCCGAGACATACACATCCATAGAGGGCATCTCAGTAAAGTAGAGCAACAACAACAATAACACATTATAACATCACTGATAACATCCAGCCTCCGTAGCTACGCACGTACACATCCATAGAGGGCATCTCAGTAAAGTAGAGCTGGAGAGAGAGACATCCCAACAACAACAACACATTATAACATCACTGATAACATCCAGCCTCCGTAGCTACGCACGTACACATCCATAGAGGGCATCTCAGTAAAGTAGAGCTGGAGAGAGAGACATCCCAACAACAACAACACATTATAACATCACTGATAACATCCAGCCTAGATTAGTTCACACAGACATAATGACATGGCACAATTCCTTAGAATTCAAGTCATTATCCCCTCTGATAGAAATAACTCCAGAACCATACAGCATTATCCCCACAGATATGTAGATAATCAAGCATTATCCCCACAGATATATAGATCATAGAACAATATCCCCAATATCCCCACAGATATATAGATCGTAGGTCATTATCCCCACAGATATATAGATCATAGAACAATATCCCCACAGATATATAGATCATAGGTCATTATCCCCACAGATATATAGATCATAGAACAATATCCCCACAGCTATATAGATCATACAGCATTATCCCCACAGATATATAGATCATACAGCATTATCCCCACAGATATATAGATAATAGATGCAGACCGGTCCCAGCTCCATAGCTGTCTACTGTACAGCAGAAGAGAACATCTTGATTCTTCATCTGTTGAGAACATCACTGTGTATACCTGCGTAGTGTAACGCTAGGAACGCCAAGTTCCTGGGTTCAAATCCCGCAGGGGTCGCACACACTCACATGCTAGAAATATATATAAATATACACACTCACTACTACTGTAAGTGGCTTTGGATAAACACCTCTGGTAAAACGGCATACCTCATAATATTAATTGTGATGTGTTCGTTCCACCTGCTTCTGATTGGAGGGTTAGCCGGCCAGACTCACCTTGTCATTGGTAGGTGTGGGAGGTCTCTCCTGATAGGCCGCTGGAAGCAGGAAACTGAGGGTGTAGATGGCTGGTTCCCACATCCTGGTCTCCTCAGGGATCCTCACCAGGACTGGAGCAGTCATCTCCATCTGGAGACCTGTGACACACAGACACACAGACACAGCCATACACACAGACAAGGAGACACACAGACATATCCATTTAGAGGTTTGTAGTATTCAGACACACAATGCATTTTGTAGAGGTACAATGTCCTCAAATGTGTAAATTCAGACACACAGGATTAACACACTCTCTCTCTCTTACCTCTGTTGTTGTCTCCAGTGATATACTAGAACAGTCTCTTACCTCTGTTGTTGTCTCCAGTGATGTACTGGAACAGTCTCTTACCTCTGTTGTTGTCTCCAGTGATGTACTAGAACAGTCTCTTACCTCTGTTGTTGTCTCCAGTGATGTACTAGAACAGTCTCTTACCTCTGTTGTTGTCTCCAGTGATGTACTAGAACAGTCTCTTACCTCTGTTGTTGTCTCCAGTGATATACTAGAACAGTCTCTTACCTCTGTTGTTGTCTCCAGTGATGTACTGGAACAGTCTCTTACCTCCGTTGTTGACCCCAGTGATGAACTGGAACAGTCTCTTGCCTCTGTTGTTGGCCCCAGTGATGTACTGGATCAGTCTCTTACCTCCGTTGTTGTCTCCAGTGATGTACTGGAACAGTCTCTTACCTCCGTTGTTGGCTCCAGTGATGTACTGGAACAGTCTCTGACCTCCGTTGTTGGCCCCAGTGATGTACTAGAACAGTCTCTTACCTCCGTTGTTGGCCCCAGTGATGTACTACAACAGTCTCTTACCTCCGTTGTTGGCCCCAGTGATGTACTACAACAGTCTCTGACCTCCGTTGTTGGCCCCAGTGATGTAATACAACAGTCTCTTACCTCCGTTGTTGGCCCCAGTGATGTACTAGAACAGTCTCTTACCTCCGTTGTTGTCTCCAGTGATGTACTAGAACAGTCTCTTACCTCCGTTGTTGTCCCCAGTGATGTACTGGAACAGTCTCTTACCTCCGTTGTTGTCCCCAGTGATGTACTAGAACAGTCTCTTACCTCCGTTGTTGGCCCCAGTGATGTACTAGAACAGTCTCTTACCTCTGTTGTTGTCTCCAGTGATGTACTAGAACAGTCTCTTACCTCCGTTGTTGGCCCCAGTGATGTACTGGAACAGTCTCCTGAAGGCCATGGCTGCTCCCACCCCCATGAAGTAGGCCTCCGCATCCGTAGACACCCAACGAGTAGGACTGTAGTGACGGACCTGACAAACACACACACATATTATTAAAGGAGATATTTTTAACATATAGGTACAGGTGTCCATCTCTCTCTGTGTGTGTGTGTAAGGGTGTATGTGTGTGTGTGCTTGTGATGGTGTGTGCGTGTGATGGTATGTGTGATGGTGATGGTGTGTAGGTGTGTATGTGTGCGTGTGTCTGTGTGTGATGGTGTGTGCGTCTGTGTGTGTGTGTGTAATGATGTATGTGTGTATGTGCGTGTGATGGTGTGTCTGTGTGTGATGGGGTGCAGGTGTGTATGTGTGCGTATGTGTGTCCACTCACCTCATATTCGTCTGTTTTGCACACCAGCTCATACTCCAGACATTCCTTTGACTCGGAGCAGAAACTGGAGTTATTGCTGGGGCTAGAGGACAGGAGATAGTAGGTTGTTAGTAGTGTCTCATTCTAACACACTACTAACACACACACACACACACACACGGTAAGGGGGTGTCATTGAAAAGGAGAGATTGTCTTACCCGACGCCGCCTTCAGCACCAACTGAAACCATTAGAGCCACCAGCATCACCAGCCCTGGGAACAACTCCCTGAGGACACACACAGTTGTTCATATCCACTGTCTATTGGTGTGTGTGTGATGATGTGTGTGTGATGGTGTGTGAAGGTTTGTGTGTGTGTGATGGTGTTTGAAGGTTTGTGTGTGTGTGATGGTGTGTGTAGGTTTGTGTGTGTGTGATGGTGTGTGTAGGTTTGTGTGTGTGTGTGATGGTGTGTGTTGGTGTGTGTGTGATGGTTTGTGTGTGTGATGGTGTGTGTGTGAGGGTGTGGGTGTGTGTGATGGTGTGTGTGAGGGCGGGGGTGTGTGTGATGGTGTTTGTGATGGTGTGTGTGTGTGTGTGATGGTGTTTTCTGCAGAGGTACAATGGGGCACATTATCCTCTGAGAGGGAGAGAGAGGTGTGTGTGTGTGAGAGAGAGAGAAAGAGAGAGAAATAGAGAGAGAGATTTTGCTGCATCGTCATTCTCTCTCTGCACCAGCCACAGCATCAGCAGCAGAACAGGCGATCTGAGGTCACGGTGGAAAAGATAATGATGCCAATGGTCTTAACTAGATCCTTATCAACTACTGACTGACCTACTGCAGGGCAGAAACAATCCCGTTACTCAACTCAGCTAGCAACCGTTATTTAACGGCTGGAAGCGAGCCAACGGTGGCGTTTCAATGCGGTAGACACACGGTGCTTGCCTTTCCTCAGCCAGGACCCGGTTAATATTGATGCAGCGGACCGAAACATGAGAGGGGGTGGCTCAGAAACAGACTCTCTCTCTCGCTCTTTCTATCGCTTTCTCTCCGTGAGATGCGCAAGCAATGCGTCATTTTGCTGCTCAGGTCAATGTCACACCCACTTCACACTTTCTTTCTCATATTTTGTTGCACAACTACAAAAATGACTTCAAAAAACCATACCCATAGAAGTACTCTCGTCCCACACACATTGAAGTAAAACAAATAAACCTAACTAAAATAGTCCCATTTGCTTTAATAAGAAAACAATATGCAGTAATAAATACCAGCCCAACAGTCCGCTGAACAGCAGCAACATGCAGTATGAGAACTCACATTATGAAGAGGAATGTCCTGTCCGGTGTCCGTTATCCGCCGGTGAAATTTGACTAGGCTACTGCGTGCTTTGTGCGCTCTGGAGGATGACGACAGTCACCCGGTTTGATCAGCAGTAGCTTTATAGTGTACTGCAGCTCTCGCTGCTTACGAAACCACAGCCAGGTCTGGGCTGGCCCACTACCGGCCGACCGGAGGGGCGCAGGTGTGTCTGTGTGTGTAATAATGGAGCTGCGTGGGGTTGCCGCGGGAAGTAGTTTAAGGGATGTTTGTGTGTGTGATGGTGTGTGATGGTGTGTGATGGTGATGGTGATGGTGATGGTGATGGTGTGTGTGTGATGGTGATGGTGTGTGTGATGGTGTGTGATGGTGATGGTGATGGTGTGTGTGATGGTGATGGTGTGTGTGTGTGATGGTGTGTGTGTGTGTGTGATGTGTGTGTGTGTGTGTGATGGTGTGTGTGTGTGTGTGATGGTGTGTGTGTGTGATGGTGTGTGTGTGATGGTGTGTGTGTGTGTGATGGTGTGTGTGTGTGATGGTGTGTGTGTGTGATGGTGTGTGTGTGTGTGTGTGTGTGTGTGTGTGTGTGTGATGTGTGTGTGTGTGTGATGGTGTGTGTGTGTGATGGTGTGTGTGTGTGATGGTGTGTGTGTGTGTGTGATGTGTGTGTGTGTGTGTGATGTGTGTGTGTGTGTGTGATGTGTGTGTGTCTGTGATGGTGTGTGTGTGTGTGATGTGTGTGTGTGTGTGTGTGTGGTGTGTGTGTGATGGTGTGTGTGTGTGTGTGATGGTGTGTGTGTGTGATGTGTGTGTGTGTGTGTGATGGTGTGTGTGTGTGATGGTGTGTGTGTGTGTGTGTGTGTGTGTGTGTGTGTGTGTGTGTGTGTGTGTGTGTGATGGTGTGTGTGTGTGATGGTGTGTGTGTGTGTGTGTGTGTGTGTGTGTGTGTGTGTGTGATGGTGTGTGTGTGTGATGGTGTGTGTGTGTGATGGTGTGTGTGTGTGTGTGTGTGTGTGTGTGTGTGTGTGTGATGTGTGTGTGTGATGGTGTGTGTGTGTGTGTGATGGTGTGTGTGTGTGTGTGTGATGGTGTGTGTGTGTGTGTGTGTGGTGTGTGTGTGTGATGGTGTGTGTGTGTGATGGTGTGTGTGTGTGTGTGTGTGTGTGTGTGTGATGGTGTGTGTGTGTGTGTGTGTGTGTGTGTGTGTGTGTGATGGTGTGTGTGTGTGATGGTGTGTGTGTGTGATGGTGTGTGTGTGTGATGTGTGTGTGTGTGATGGTGTGTGTGTGTGATGGTGTGTGTGTGTGATGGTGTGTGTGTGTGATGGTGTGTGTGTGTGATGGTGATGGTGTGTGTGTGTGATGGTGTGTGTGTGTGTGATGGTGTGTGTGTGTGATGGTGATGGTGTGTATGTGTGCGTGTGTGTGTCTGTGTGTGCGTCTGTGTGTGTGTGTGTGTAATGGTGTGTATTTTAGATGTTTAAGGGATGTTTAAGGGATGCAGAATTAATGCAGGTTTTTGGCTGCACTGAAGGCATCAATACTCTGGTCCGCTGGTACTGAACTAGTGAAGGTCCGCTGATACTGAACTAGTGAAGGTCCGCTGATACTGAACTAGTGAAGGTCCGCTGATACTCACAGATATTCACAACGTTTGTGATGAACCACAGGTTGTTTCTTCATGCAAAATAGATTTGGGGTTTAAAATTCATTTAAGCTGCTTTATTTGAGGGGTTTAGTGAAGGTGGGTCATCTTTGACCCTTAGGACAAGACGAGTATACAGAATGTTAAGACTATACAAGGGTTAATATATGTTTCCCAGTTTCTTGAAATACTTTGCAAAAGTAATTTATTTCTATGTGAAAGCTGAAACGGTTATTTCATTCCGGTTTCATTTTATCAGACAAGCTTATCCAGAACAACAGTGAATACATTTTCATACTGGTCCCACATAGGACTCAAACCCACAACCCTAGTGTTGCAAGCACCATGCTCTACCACCTGAGTCACATCATGACATCACAACATCACAAACCACTTGACGCCCAATGTAGTTCATTACTGTAGCGGTCATTGTTTTTCTACAGGCTGATGGAAAGTCTACAGGTACAAACCTAGACGACCAGCCTCTGTACAATACAGTCATGTACATTTACATTCTGTTTAGCAAGGATGGTAAATTAATACTGTACAAAAAGTGGTTGTTTTCCATGTTATTTAATTTCATGTGAATGTTTTGTGTCTTTGTCCATAACTTTGCACCATTTGATGTAAATGTTTGAGGACAGCGTTTTGTTCTTTCTAGATTCCATTAGAATGACATCACAGAGAAAGGGGCAGGGCAACAACTCTTACAATTCCAACTATTGAATCCTGATTCTGTTCCTAATTACAACCTTTTTTGCCAAAGCTAAGACGCTGATTATTTGTTGCTAATGCTACAGATGTCTATATATCAGTCCACTTATACTAGTAAAGGCCCAGTGCACTACTTTTGTGAAAAAAATATTTTTCCAAAAATAATATATTTTTCTATTAATTCATATTTTTAATTCTGATTTTTTTTAGGGGGTGCCACAGCCCCCTCAGCACCCCTACTTCCCGCGGATGTGGGCGTGGCCAGGGGTGCCTAGAGCTGCATAAATATGCTGGTTTCGGCAAGCAGTTACAGTACGCCCAGCCAGACAGCTCCCCGGTTACAGTACACCCAGCCAGACAGCTCCCTGGTTACAGTACACCCAGCCAGACAGATCCCCGGTTACAGTACACCCAGCCAGACAGATCCCCGGTTACAGTACACCCAGCCAGCCAGCTCCCCAGTTACAGTACACCCAGCCAGACAGCTCCCCGGTTACAGTACGCCCAGCCAGACAGCTCCCCGCGCCCCGGTTACAGTACACCCAGCCAGACAGCGCCCTGGTTACAGTACGCCCAGCCAGACAGCTCCCCGGTTACAGTAAGTCCAGCCAGACAGCTCCCCGGTTACAGTACGTCCAGCCAGACAGCTCCCCGCACCCCGGTTACAGTACACCCAGCCAGACAGATCCCAGCTCCCCGGTTACAGCACGCCAGGAACAGATAACAGGCTGGCAGTGCTCCAAATATCAATATTGAAATCACCAGGGACACTTCTTCTGTGATAGGTTAAAGGAGATAGTTTGGATTAACAGTGTCTTCTTCAGTGGTAAGCTAAAGGTGACGGTTTGAATAAGACTGTTCTTTGATATGTTTTGCCACCACTTTCCTTCTGCACATTTCCCTGTGTGACACAGCCTGTCCTACAGGTCTTAATTGTCTTGGGTGAGCTATATTGGGCCTTCTTCTTAAAGCCCAAAGCCCAGTCTTGACCCTGACCCACAGCTTTGCATAACATTCTTAAATCTGTTGACATACAGGTAGGTGTGTGTGTGTATTAGTGGACAGTATACACTGAGTGTACAAAACACTAAGAAAACCTTCCCAATATTGAGTTGCACCTCCTTTTGCCCCCAGAACAGCCTCAATTTGTTCCGGGGTCTGGACTCGACAAAGGTGTCTAACGCGTTCCACAGGGATGCCGAACCATGTTGACTCCACTGCTTCCCACAGTCGTGTCAAGTAGGCTGGATGTCCATTTTTGATCCACAGGGGAAACTGTTGAGCATGAAAAACCCAGCAGCGTTGCAGTTCTTGACAGACACCGGTGCCCCTGGTACCTACCACCATACCTCGTTCAGAGGCACTTCAATATTTTGTCCTGCCCATTCACCCTCTGAATGACACACATATACAATCCATGTTTCTCTTGTCTCGAGGATTAAAAATCCTTCTTTAACATGTCTCCTCCCCTTCATCTACACTGGTCGAAGTGGATTTAACAGGTGACATCAATAAGGGATCATAGCTTTCACCTGGATTCACCTGGTCAGTCTGTCATGGAAAGAACAGGTTTTCTTAATGTTTTGTCCACTCACTGTATATATGTGCTATATTGAAAGCAGGTTGTAGATTAGCCTATAGGGGCTCGGTCTCTCCTACACATGTTCCAAACATCCGCTTTATTTAACCATGTGACCTCCATCATACTGTTAGACATTACATGGTTCATTACATGGTTGGTTAGCAGGTTTTAGTTTCAAACACTACACACACACACACAACAAACCCTGGAACAGATCCATTCAAATCGTCCCTCTGTGTCACAAATGGCATGCTTTCCCCTGTATAGTGCACTACTTAAGGGATAGGGTTCAACCCATAGGGCTCTGGTCAAATGAAGAGCACTATATAGGGTTCAACCCAGAGCTCTGGTCAAATGAAGTGCACTATATAGGGCTCAGATCAAATGAAGTGCACTATATAGGGCTCTGGTCAAATGAAGGGCACTATATAGGGTTCAACCCATAGAGCTCTGGTCAAATGAAGGGCACTATATAGGGCTCTGGTCAAATTAAGTGCACTATATAGGGTTCAACCCATAGGGCTCTGGTCAAATGAAGTGCACTATATAGGGCTCTGGTCAAATGAAGTGCACTATATAGGGCTCTGGTCAAATGAAGTGCACTATATAGGGCTCTGATCAAATGAAGTGCACTATATAGGGTTCAACCCATAGAGCTCTGGTCAAATGAAGTGCACTATATAGGGTTCAACCCATAGGGCTCTGGTCAAATGACGTGCACTATATAGGCTTCAACCCATAGGACTCTGGTCAAATGAAGTGTACTATATAGGGGATAGGGTACCATTTGGGATGTCAATTAGGTATACTTTTGACATGTTGCTATTAGCAACAACTCCACTGATGTACAGTCCATGTATGATCATATCTTTAGAGTTAGAGCAGGAAACCTACTTAGAGGCTACTTGTCCCCTTCATAAGCAATACTTAGGGGCCTACGTCATCCCTGTGGACGGATCCATAGCCCAGATTAACGGGTCTGTATGGGTCGGATAGTTTCAAAGACATGCTGGAAGGGTATGGGGTTGTTGTGATTGGGTCAGTACATGTCATATTGGACTAGAATCAAGATGATGCTTTTACCTATGAAGCCCTCATGCACTGCTTATGAAGGTGCTATATACTGATTATATTACCACCAACGATAATAACATCATCCTCTCTGTCTTTTATCAATATTTACAAACTCATGATCTGTTAAATAATGTCAATAATAACACAGTAAAACCAAAAAAACTGACTAAATACAAAACATCAGCCGCTCAGTAAAAAAAAGCACTTTATAAAAATCTGAGAAACTAAATTAAAATTCATCCCCAGTCTCTGATTCTGACAAACACAAAGTCAAACACATCAGTGTCCTTCAATCCCAGTCCTGGAAAACCACAGGGTGTGCAGGGTTTTGTGCCAGCCTAACACACCTCAATCAATTTATCAAAAGGGCTTGATGATTGGACGATTGATGGAATCAGATGTGCTGTGCTGAGATGGAAGCAGGATTAAAGAAAAGTGAAATAAACAATATCTTGATATACACTTCAACATATTAATCATCTATATTGATGAGAAGAGAAGATATATGGAGATGCAAATGAAATGATGAAGATTGACTGGTCCACCGTTCACTATCCTGACCAGGGTTCTGATAACTTCCCCCACATAGATGCTGCTTTCACGGTGGGTGTCTCTGTTCTCTGGTCCAGGGGTCAGAACCTGTCAGGACCACGGTGGGTCTCTGTTCTCTGGTCAGAACATGTCAGGGCCACGGTGGGTCTGTTCTCTGGTCCAGGGGTCAGAACCTGTCAGGACCACGGTGGGTCTCTGTTCTCTGGTCAGAACATGTCAGGGCCACGGTGGGTCTGTTCTCTGGTCCAGGGGTCAGAACCTGTCAGGGCCACGGTGGGTCTCTGTTCTCTGGTCCAGGGGTCAGAACCTGTCAGGGCCACGGTGGGTCTCGGTTCTCTGGTCCAGGGGTCAGAACCTGTCTGTTCTCTGGTCCAGGGGTCAGAACCTGTCTGTTCTCTGGTCCAGGGGTCAGAACCTGTCAGGACCACGGTGGGTCTCTGTTCTCTGGTCCAGGGGTCAGAACCTGTCAGGACCACGGTGGGTCTCTGTTCTCTGGTCCAGGGGTCAGAACCTGTCAGGGCCACGGTGGGTCTCTGTTCTCTGGTCAGAACCTGTCAGGGCCACGGTGGGTGTCTGTTCTCTGGTCAGAACCTGTCAGGGCCTGCTCTGTTCTCTGGTCAGAACCTGTCAGGGCCACGGTGGGTGTCTGTTCTCTGGTCAGAACCTGTCAGGGCCACGGTGGGTGTCTGTTCTCTGGTCAGAACCTGTCAGGGCCACGGTGGGTCTCTGTTCTCTGGTCCAGGGGTCAGAACCTGTCAGGGCCACGGTGGGTCTCTGTTCTCTGGTCCAGGGGTCAGAACCTGTCAGGGCCACGGTGGGTCTCTGTTCTCTGCTCCAGGGGTCAGGTCAGGGCCACGGTGAACTCTGTCAGGGGTCAGAACCTGTCAGGGCCGGTGGGTCTCTGTTCTCTGGTCCAGGGGTCAGAACCTGTCAGGGCCACGGTGGGTCTCTGTTCTCTGGTCCAGGGGTCAGGTCTGTTCCTGTCAGGGGGAACCTGTCCACGGTGGGTCTCTGTTCTCTCAGGGGTCAGGTCAGGGCCACGGTGGGTGTCTGTTCTCTGGGTCAGAACCTGTCAGGGCCACGGTGGGTCTGTTCTCTGCTCCAGGGGTCAGAACCTGTCAGGGCCACGGTGGGTCTCTGTTCTCTGGTCCAGGGGTCAGAACCTGTCAGGGCCACGGTGGGTCTCTGTTCTCTGGTCCAGGGGTCAGAACCTGTCAGGGCCACGGTGGGTGCAACATATCAGACTCCACTAATAAAGTCTTTATTGATGACTATGACTAATTGGATCAGTTGAATCAGCTGTTCTTTATTGATAACTAGAATTTGACTTAACTATAATTAAATCAATGTTAAAAAATGATTAGTTGAAAACAGGTTTTACTGCAGGGCGGGAGCTAAAGCCTGCACCCATACCAGCTTCTACAGAGGAAGGTTGGATAACCCTTGTTGGACAGGCAGACGGCTCAAACTGCACCTCCCAATGGAAGAAACACACAACAGCCAAAACCACACATCAAAATACAGCCTAAGTTGTCCAACAGAACAGGAGTACCACTTAAATAAACAGAGGCTGCGTAGTGTAGTGCACTACATCAGGAACAGGGTTCCAAACCACACCCTGTGTAGTGCACTACACCAAGAACAGGGTTCCAAACCACACCCTGTGTAGTGCACTGCATCAGGAACAGGGTTCCAAACCACACCCTGTGTAGTGTACTACATCAGGAACAGGGTTCCAAACCACACCCTGTGTAGTGCACTGCACCAAGAACAGGGTTCCAAATCACACCCTGTGTAGTGTACTACACCAAGAACAGGGTTCCAAACCACACCCTGTGTAGTGCACTGCACCAGGAACAGGGTTCCAAACCACACCCTACACCACCAGAACAGGGTTCCAAACCACACCCTGTGTAGTGCACTACACCAGGAACAGGGTTCCAAACCACACCCTGTGTAGTGCACTGCATCAGGAACAGGGTTCTAAACCACACCCTGTGTAGTGCACTACACCAGGAACAGGGTTCCAAACCACACCCTGTGTAGTGCACTGCATCAGGAACAGGGCTCTAAACCACACCCTGTGTAGTGCACTGCATCAGGAACAGGGCTCTAAACCACACCCTGTGTAGTGCACTGCATCAGGAACAGGGCTCTAAACCACACCCTGTGTAGTGCACTGCATCAGGAACAGGGTTCTAAACCACACCCTGTGTAGTGCACTGCATCAGGAACAGGGTTCTAAACCACACCCTGTGTAGTGCACTGCATCAGGAACAGGGTTCTAAACCACACCCTGTGTAGTGCACTACACCAGGAACAGGGTTCCAAACCACACCCCGTGTAGTGCACTACATCAGGAACAGGGTTCCAAACCACACCCTGTGTAGTGTACTACATCAGGAACAGGGTTCCAAACCACACCCTGTGTAGTGCACTACATCAGGAACAGGGTTCCAGTTGGGACACATTAAAACAGAACAGGATACTCTGGATATAAAATATACCGATCACACATCTGGAAAACGATCTTCTTTGGAGTGTCGCTTCCTCCGTTCTCCAGAGAGAAGAAAAGGAGAGAGAGGGAAGGGGAGTGAGAGAGAGAGAGGGGTCATTAGAGGTCCATTCTACCCCAGACCAGACCGTTCTATTCGTCCATCGACGAGGGGGGGTGGAAGAGTTCTCTCCCTGGAATGAACCATTATGACACCAGGCAGGGGTGCAGAGCCTCCAGAAAGTCTCCAGATAAACGAGAGAGAGAAGGTCCAACGACAACTAAAGTCTGTCATCGTTCGTCTTGTTGCATAGCGAGGCGGTGGTTGCTTTAGTAACAGCCACCCAGTTTCAGATCGAGGGGGAGTGTTTTAGGAGAGGGGTAAAGGGTGTGTCTTGGTCCATTTCAGTCCTCGTTTCTCTCCAACGCTGAGGGTTTTGGGTGTTTAGAACACCCCCCCTCTTCACAAACACTCTCACAAGGTAGACTCTTTCTGGCGCTCGCGACCATTAGATGTCTTCTTGACTTTAGAGATGCCCTCCAACATACCTGACTCCGTCACCCTGTAGAGAGAAGAGAGAGAGGGGAGGGGAGGGAGAGAGAGACTGGGGAGAGGGGGAGAGAGAGAGAGGGGGAGAGGGAGGGGGAGAGAAAGAGAGGGGGAGAGAGAGAGAAAGAGAGAGAGAGGGAGGGAGGGAGGGAGGGAGAGAGAGAGGAAGAGGGAGAGAGGGAGAGAGAGAGAGAGAGAGGGAGGGGGAGAGAGAGGGAGAGAGAGAGGGTTAGTTGAATACATGACATGTTTAAACATCCCAGGTGCGACCTCACAAAACAACAACAGTTTCTTACACTTCGTCCATCTCCACGTCCTCCTCATCCAGGGGCAGCTGGAGGTAGGGGTTGTTGGAAGCCGGGCGGAACTTATACCCCGTCAACACAAAGAAGATCAGAGTCGACACCTCCACTAGGAACTACAGGGAGGGACAGGGTAGAGAGGGAAAATAAAACATTCAGACCATCTCTCTAAAAACAACGAAGAAATGGATATCATCGGTGTCAAGAGTTTCACCGTGTGACATCATCAGAAGTGGACAGTGACGGTGACTCACCTCGTAACACCACTGCCACTGGAAAGGCACCGTCACCTTCAGCAGGATGGCGATGATCCTCGTGAAGTAGATATAACACACTATCTACAGATGGAGAGAGGGAGAGGATGGATGAGGGAGAGAGGGAGAGGATGGATGAGGGAGAGGATGGATGAGGGAGAGAGGGAGAGGATGGATGAGGGAGAGAGGGAGAGGATGGATGAGGGAGAGAGGGAGGGATGGATGAGGGAGAGGGAGGGAGAGGATGGATGAGGGAGAGAGGGAGAGGATGGATGAGGGAGAGAGGGAGAGGATGGATGAGGGAGAGAGGGAGGATGGATGAGGGAGAGAGGGAGGATGGATGAGGGAGAGAGGGAGGATGGATGAGGGAGAGAGGGAGGATGGATGAGGGAGAGAGGGAGGATGGATGAGGGAGAGAGGGAGGATGGATGAGGGAGAGAGGGAGGATGGATGAGGGAGAGAGGGAGGATGAGGGAGGAGAGGGAGGATGAGGGAGAGAGGGAGGATGAGGGAGAAGGGAGAGAGATTACCCATCCTGACATCTTTCAGAACTTTCACAGAAACATAAGTTAAAATTCAAAATAACTGTGAGGAAGAGAGACAGACAGAGAGACAGATGTCTCCTCACCATGACGTAGTAATGTCTGAATAGTTTGAGTTTCTCCAGGTTCATGGCAGCTGAGGTAAACAAAGAGAGACAGACAGTATTACTACAGACAGCTACAGGGGAACTAACAGGGGAACACAGAGAGACAGACAGTATTACTACAGACAGCTACTGGGGAACTGACAGGGGAACTAACAGGGGAACACAGACAGTATTACTACAGACAGCTACTGGGGAACTAACAGGGGAACTAACAGGGGAACACAGACAGTATTACTACAGACAGCTACTGGGGAACTGACAGGGGAACTAACAGGGGAACTAACAGGGGAACACAGACAGTATTACTACAGACAGCTACTGGGGAACTAACAGGGGAACTAACAGGGGAACTGACAGGGGAACTGACAGGGGAACTAACAGGGGAACACAGACAGTATTACTACAGACAGCTACTGGGGAACTGACAGGGGAACTAACAGGGGAACACAGACAGTATTACTACAGACAGCTACTGGGGAACTGACAGGGGAACTAACAGGGGAACACAGACAGTATTACTACAGACAGCTACTGGGGAACTGACAGGGGAACTAACAGGGGAACACAGACAGTATTACTACAGACAGCTACTGGGGAACTGACAGGGGAACTAACAGGGGAACACAGACAGTATTACTACAGACAGCTACTGGGGAACTGACAGGGGAACTGACAGGGGAACTAACAGGGGAACACAGACAGTATTACTACAGACAGCTACTGGGGAACTGACAGGGGAACTAACAGGGGAACACAGCACCAACTACAAGGTTCAAACTACATGTTACTCAGCTATAGTTATTAACCACTGCTAAGTGCCCATGAAATGTTTCCCTCCCTGTAGATGGCTCACCTTTCCCATCAGTGCTGGAAGCCTCTTGTAGGTGACGAATAGACCTGCAAACACACACACACACACACACAAACACACACAAACACACACCACATTATCCTCTGATGGCCCGTCAGGGAGGAAGGAGCCCCCTTCTCAAACCCAACAGTAATAAGTCAACCAGGTCAACCATGAGGTCAACCAGGAACAACACCTCCTCCTGACAGTATACTGACGATGAGGTCAACCATGAACAACACCTCCTCCTGACAGTATACTGACGATGAGGTCAACCATGAACAACACCACCTCCTGACAGTATACTGACGATGAGGTCAACCATGAACAACACCTCCTCCTGACAGTATACTGACGATGAGGTCAACCATGAACAACACCTCCTCCTGACAGTATACTGACGATGAGGTCAACCATGAACAACACCTCCTCCTGACAGTATACTGACGATGAGGTCAACCATGAACAACACCTCCTCCTGACAGTATACTGACCATGAGGTCAACCAGGAACAACACCACCTCCTGACAGAATACTGACCATATAACAGGGAAGAGGATAGCTCCACAGCAGATGAGGTCAACCAGGAACAGAACCTCCTTCCACAGGGCGTACTCACTGGAGCCCTCCTCTGTAGACTCTATTATGATGTAGGCTACGTTGGCCAGAACCTGAGAGAGGGGGGGGGGAAGAGAGAGTGTGAGTGTCAAACTGGTGGAAGTTTGCCAGAGATTAAGAAGAATACATCACTAAATCCATCTCTGTCAGATCATTGGTTAACGCGTCGACCGTCACTTCCGCACACCCCACCCCCAGGTGGACATGTAGAGGGACGATGAGATGTTCTTGTCTAAAGATTTTCTGTATCATGTTTCAAGTTGTGTGTGGACCCCATTAAAACTTATTTGGGACTGGGGGGGCACTATTGAGTAGCTTGGATAAAAAGATGCCCAGAGTAAACTGCCTGCTACTCAGGCCTACAAACTAGAATATGCATATAATTAGTATATTTGGATAGAAAACACTCTGACGTTTCTAAAACTGTTTGAATGATGTCTGTGAGTATAACATAACTCATATGGCAGGCAAAAACCTGAGAAAAAAAATCCAACCAGGAAGTGGGAAATCTGAGGTTTGTAGTTTTTCAAGTCATTGCCTATCAAATATACAGTGTCTATGGGGTCATATTGCACTTCCTAAGGCTTCCACTAGATGTCAACAGTCTTTAGAACCTTGTTTGAGGCTTCCCACTATGAAGTGGGAGAGAATGAGAGCTCTTTCAATCAGGTGTCTGCCATGAGCTGATCACGCGCCCTCCCGTGAGAGCGACCTGCGTTCCATTGGATTTCTGTAGACAAAGGAATTCTCCGGTTGAAACATTATTGAAGATTTATGTTAAAAAACATCCTAAAGATTGATTCTATACATCGTTAGACATGTTTCTACGAACTGTAACAGAACTTTTTTGACTTTGTCTGGACCTAGTGCTCGAGCCTCATTAATTTGGATTTGTGTACTAAAAGGAGGTATTTGGACATAAATGGACTTTATCGAACAAAACACACATTTATTGTGGAACTGTGATTCCTGGGAGTGCATTCTGATGAAGATCAAAGGTAAGTGAATATTTATAATGCTATTTCTGACTTCGGTTGACTCCACAACATGGCGAGTATCTGAATGGCTTGTTTTTGTGTCTGAGCGCTGTACTAGTCTTTTTGAAATCTGACACAGCGTTTGCATTAATAAGGAGAAGTGGATCTAAAATGCCATGCATAACACTTGTATCTTTAGCAATGTTTATTATGAGTATTTCTGTAAATTGACTTGGCTCTCTGCAAAATCACCAGATGTTTTGGAACCACTGAACATAACGCAGCAATGTAAACTCAAATTTTGGATATAAATATGAACTTTACCGAACAAAACATACATGTATTGTGTAACATGAAGTCCTATGAGTGTCATCTGATGAAGATCATCAAAGGTTAGTGATTCATTTTCTCTCTATTTCTGCTTTTTGTGACTCCTCTTTTTGGCTGGAAAAATTGCTGGTGTTTTTCTGTGACTTTGCTCTGACCTAACATAATCGTTTGGTGTGCTTTTGTCGTAAAGCCTTATTGAAATTGGACACCATGGCTGGATTTACAACAAGTTAATCTTTAAAATGGTGTAAAATACTTGTATGTTTGAGGAATTGTAATTATGGGATTTCTGTTGTTTTTGAATTTGGCGCCCTGCAGTTTCACTGGCTGTTGGCGAGGTGGGACGCTACCGTCCCAAATATCCCGGAGAGGTTAACCTCTTCAACCTATGGGGGCGCTCGCTATGTCATTATTGGATCAAAAAACGTGCCCGTTTTAAGCACAATATTTTGTCACGAAAAGATGCTCGACTATGCATATAATTGGCAGCTTTGGAAAGAAAACACTCTGACATTTTCAAAACTGCAAAGATATTATCTGTGAGTGCCACGGAACTCATGCTACAGGCGAAACCAAGAGGAAACTCAAACAGGAAATGAGCAGAATTTTTGAAGCTCTGTTTTTCTATCGTCTCCTTATATGGCTGTGAATGTGCCGTGAACGAGCTTATGCTCTCTGCCGTTCGTCCAAGATGTCTGCAGCATTGTGACGTATTTGTAGGCATATCATTGGAAGATTGACCATAAGAGACTACATTTACCAGGGGTCCGCCCGGTGTCCTGTGTCGAAAGTATTGCGTAATCTCTAGGTCCATGTGCGTTCCATTTCTTCAGAAGAGAAAGTCACCTGCCACGAAGGATTTATCATCGATAGATATGTGAAAAACACCTTGAGGATTGATTCTAAACATCGTTTGCCATGTTTCTGTCGATATTATGGAGTTAATTTGGAAAAAAGTTCGCGTTTTAAATTACTTAATTTTTTTTTTTTTTCAACACAAATAACCTTTTTGTAAAAACTGAACATTTGCTATCTAACTGAGAGTCTCCTCATTGAAAACATCTGAAGTTCCTCAAAGTTCTTCAAAGGTAAATGATTTTATTTGAATGTTTTTCTGGTTTTTGTGAAAATGTTGCTTGCTGAATGTCAGACATAATACTATGCTAGGCTATCAATAGTGTTACACAAATGCTTGTTTTGCAATGGTTGAGAAGCATATTTTAGAAAATCTGAGATGACAGTGTTGTTAACAAAAGGCTAAGCTTGAGAGCAAATAGATTTATTTCATTTCATTTGCGATTTTCATGAATGTTAACGTTGCGTTATGCTAATGAGCTTGCAGATAGATTTACACAATCCTGGATACAGGTTTCTTTCGTAGCTAAACGTGACAGAAAACGGAGCGATTTGTCCTAAACAAATAATATTTTTGTAAAAACTGAACATTTGCTATCTAACTGAGGGTCTCCTCATTGAAAACATCTGTTCTTCAAAGGCAAATGATTTTATTTGAATGCTTTTCTGTTTTTTGTGAAAATGTTGCCTGCTGAATGCTAACGCTAAATGCTACGCTAGCTATCAATAGTGTTACACAAATGCTTGTTTTGCAATGGTTGAGAAGCATATTTTTAAAATCTGAGATGACAGTGTTGTTAACAAAAATCTAAGCTTGAGAGCTAGCATATTGATTTCATTTCATTTGCGATTTTCATGAATAGTTATCCTGTTACTCCTACCCCCTACGTTTTCGAACATTCTGTTAAAAATCGCGCAACATTTCAGCGCCCTGCTACTCATGCCAGGAATATAGTATATGCATATGATTAGTATGTGTGGATAGAAAACACTCAGACGTTTATAAAACTGGTTAAATCACGGCTGTGACTATAACAGAACGTGCGTTTCATCGAAAAGCGCAGGAAAATCTGATCACTGAAAATGGGAAAATGTATCCATGCGCCACTAGAACCCATTGTTCAATGTGAACCACATTAAATGGGGCCGAGGTTGCAATACCTACAGCTTCCACACGATGTCAACAGTCTTGTCATTTGCCTACGATTTGTTTCTTGGTCAAACGGACACGAGGCAGCGCATTTCTTCCGGTCTCCGACCGGATATTTTGGTTGAGATTTACCCGGACATTATTTCCAGACGTACAGCTATAGAATATACATCGCCTCGTGATCAATTTGATCGCTTATTAATGTTTACTAATACCTAAAGTTGCATTACAAAAGTATTTCGAAGTGTTTTGTGAAAGTCTATCGTCGACTTTTTTAATTTAAAAAAATGATGTTACGTTATAAAACGCTATTTTTTTTCCTTGATCACAGTCTTCATAGATCGATATCTAGGCTATATATGGACCGATTTAATCGAAAAAAAGACCCAATAGTGATGTTTATGGGACATCTAGGAGTGCCAACAAAGAAGATGGTCAAAGGTAATGAATGTTTTATATTTTATTTGTGCGTTTTGTGTAGCGCCGACTATGCTAATTATTTTGTTTACGTCCCCTGCGGGTCTTTTGGGGTGTTACATGCTATCAGATAATAGCTTCTCATGCTTTCGCCGAAAAGCATTTTAAAAATCTGACTTGTTGCCTGGATTCACAACGAGTGTAGCTTTAATTCAGTACCCTGCATGTGTATTTTAATGAACGTTTGAGTTTTAACGAGTGCTATTAGCATTTAGAGTAGCGCATTTGCATTTCCAGATGTCTAGATGGGACGCCTGCGTGTCGGGTAGGAGCAAGAGGTTAACGTTGCGTTATGGTAATGATCTTGAGGCTTGTATTCACGATCCCGGATCCGGGATGGCTCGCCGCAACAGGTTAAGAGTAACTGCTGCCTTTACAACAACTAATGGGGATCCTAATAAAATACCAACCCCCTCCTCCTCCCCGGTGTACCTGTAGAGGGATGACGATATAACCCCCCCCAGGTGTACCTGTAGAGGGATGACGATATAACCCCCCCGGTGTACCTGCAGAGGGATGACGATATAACCCCCCCGGTGTACCTGTAGAGGGATGACGATATAACCCCCCGGTGTACCTGTAGAGGGATGACGATATAACCCCCCGGTGTACCTGTAGAGGGATGACGATATAACCCCCCAGGTGTACCTGTAGAGGGATGACGATATAACCCCCCAGGTGTACCTGTAGAGGGATGATGATATACCCCCCAGGTGTACCTGTAGAGGGATGATGATATAACCCCCCAGGTGTACCTGTAGAGGGATGATGATATAACCCCCCAGGTGTACCTGTAGAGGGATGATGATAACCCCCCAGGTGTACCTGTAGAGGGATGATGATATAACCCCCCAGGTGTACCTGTAGAGGGATGATGATATAACCCCCCAGGTGTACCTGTAGAGGGATGATGATATAACCCCCCAGGTGTACCTGTAGAGGGATGATGATATAACCCCCCAGGTGTACCTGTAGAGGGATGATGATATAACCCCCCAGGTGTACCTGTAGAGGGATGATGATATAACCCCCCCAGGTGTACCTGTAGAGGGATGATGATATACCCCCCCCAGGTGTACCTGTAGAGGGATGATGATATAACCCCCCCAGGTGTACCTGTAGAGGGATGACGATCATGAAGATCTTCTTCTCCTTGTCTGACAGGATGTATTTAACGAAGGCCCAGCCAGTACCAATCAACGCCAGAGTGATGAACAGCAGAGCCCCCTTCAACCTGCTCACACCACATTATCACACACCACATTATCACACACCACATTATCACACACCACATTACCACACACCACACACCACATTATCACATTATCACACACCACATTATCACACACCACATTACCACACACCACACACCACATTATCACACAACACATTACCACACACCACATTACCACACACCACATTATCACATTATCACACACCACATTACCACACACCACATTATCACATACCACACACCACATTATCACATACCACACACCACATTATCACACACCACATTATCACACACCACATTACCACACACATTATCACACACCACATTATCACACACCACATTACCACACACCACATTACCACACACCACATTACCACACACCACATTATCACACACCACATTATCACACACCACATACCACATTACCACACAACACATTACCACACACCACATTACCACACACCACACACCACATTATCACACACGTTATTATGCAACACAAACGTAACAGACACACATATCAAAACATCACACTGATCAGAAACATACACATGCTTTACTCATTTCATATGTAAATACACCGTATTTCAGTCAATGCCACTCCAACATTGTTCGTCCTAATATTTATATATTTCTAAATTCCAATCTTTTACTTTTAGATGTATGTATATTGTTAGATACTACTGCACTGTTGAAGCTAGGAATACAAGCATTTCACTCCACCCGCAATCACATCTGCTGACCATGTGTATGTGACCAATCACATCTGCTAACCACGTGTATGTGACCAATAACATCTGCTAACCACGTGTATGTGACCAATAGAATCTGCTAACCATGTGTATGTGACCAATCACATCTGCTGACCATGTGTATGTGACCAATCACATCTGCTGACCATGTGTATGTGACCAATCACATCTGCTGACCATGTGTATGTGACCAATCACATCTGCTGACCATGTGTATGTGACCAATCACATCTGCTGACCATGTGTACCTGTAGAGATGTGATGATGACCAATCACATCTGCTGACCAGGGTGTATGTGACCAATCACATCTGCTGACCACGTGTATGTGACCAATCACATCTGCTAAACACGTGTATGTGACCAATCACATCTGCTGACCACGTGCATGTGACCAATCACATCTGCTAACCATGTGTATGTGACCAATCACATCTGCTGACCACGTGCATGTGACCAATCACATCTGCTAACCATGTGTATGTGACCAATCACATCTGCTGACCATGTGTATGTGACCAATCACATCTGCTGACCATGTGTATGTGACCAATCACATCTGCTGACCATGTGTATGTGACCAATCACATCTGCTGACCACGTGTATGTGACCAATCACATCTGCTAACCACGTGTATGTGACCAATCACATCTGCTGACCACGTGTATGTGACCAATCACATCTGCTGACCACGTGTATGTGACCAATCACATCTGCTAACCACGTGTATGTGACCAATCACATCTGCTGACCACGTGTATGTGACCAATCACATCTGCTGACCATGTGTATGTGACCAATCACATCTGCTAACCATGTGTATGTGACCAATCACATCTGCTGACCATGTGTATGTGACCAATCACATCTGCTAACCACGTGTATGTGACCAATCACATCTGCTAACCACGTGTATGTGACCAATCACATCTGCTAACCACGTGTATGTGACCAATCACATCTGCTGACCATGTGTATGTGACCAATCACATCTGCTGACCATGTGTATGTGACCAATAAATGTGATATTATACATACACTATGACACACCCATTTTATATACACACACAGATGTATCATCCCCTCCCCCCACCCCTACCACACACACTCCAGAAATATCACCCAGACTGAAATATCACCCAGACTGAAATATCACCCAGACTGAAATATCACCCAGACTGAAATATCACCCAGACTGAAATATGACCCAGACTGACAGGTGGGTGATGTAGTACATGACAGCCCATCCTTCTATGGGGTGTCCCTCCGTGTTGATGAAGTGGTAGTTGATCTGAGAGGAAGACCAACATGTTAGAGGATATTCCATTGTACATCACAGGCAATTGTAAATTTAGTGGGGTCAGTTAGGTGGAGGTCCGTGTGTGTAGGTTGCTCTGTGGGTTGCTCTGTGGGTGTGGAGGTCAGTATGTATGTGTGTGTGTCTACATGTGTGTCTGTTGTACTCACGCTGTGGAAGACCAGGGAGATGGACTTGGTGAAGGCCAGAGCTGCCATCAGCCAGTGGATCTTAAACACACTGTACCTACAGGAGAGGATTCAGAGGAAGAGAGAGAGACAGGAGAGGATAGCAGAGGAAGAGAGAGAGACAGGAGAGGATAGCAAAGGAAGAGAGAGAGACAGGAGAGGATAGCAGAGGAATAGAGAGAGACAGGAGAGGAAGAGAGAGAGACAGGAGAGGATAGCAGAGGAAGAGAGAGAGACAGGAGAGGATAGCAGAGGAATAGAGAGAGACAGGAGAGGAAGAGAGAGAGACAGGAGAGGATAGCAGAGGAAGAGAGAGAGACAGGAGAGGATAGCAGAGGAAGAGAGAGAGACAGGAGAGGAAGAGAGAGAGACAGGAGAGGATAGCAGAGGAAGAGAGAGAGACAGGAGAGGAAGAGAGAGAGACAGGAGAGGATAGCAGAGGAAGAGAGAGAGACAGGAGAGGATAGCAGAGGAAGAGAGAGAGACAGGAGAGGATAGCAGAGGAAGAGAGAGAGACAGGAGAGGATAGAGAGAGAGGAGAGGATAGCAGAGGAAGGAGAGAGACAGGAGAGGATAGCAGAGGAAGAGAGAGAGACAGGAGAGGAAGAGAGAGAGACAGGAGAGGATAGCAGAGGAAGAGAGAGAGACAGGAGAGGATAGCAGAGGAAGAGAGAGAGACAGGAGAGGATAGCAGAGGAATAGAGAGAGACAGGAGAGGAAGAAAAAGAGACAGGAGAGGATAGAAGAGGAAGAGAGAGAGACAGGAGAGGATAGCAGAGGAAGAGAGAGAGACAGGAGAGGATAGCAGAGGAATAGAGAGAGACAGGAGAGGAAGAGAGAGAGACAGGAGAGGATAGCAGAGGAAGAGAGAGAGACAGGAGAGGATAGCAGAGGAAGAGAGAGAGACAGGAGAGGAAGAGAGAGAGACAGGAGAGGATAGCAGAGGAAGAGAGAGAGACAGGAGAGGATAGCAGAGGAAGAGAGAGAGACAGCAGAGGAAGAGAGAGAGACAGGAGAGGAAGAGAGAGAGACAGGAGAGGATAGCAGAGGAAGAGAGAGAGACAGGAGAGGAAGAGAGAGAGACAGGAGAGGAAGAGAGAGAGGATAGCAGAGGAAGAGAGAACGAGAGAGAGAGGATAGCAGAGGAAGAGAGAGAGGAGAGGATAGCAGAGGATAAGAAGGGTTATAAACTGTTCACTGTGTGCGTTCTATGTGTACCGGTGCTTCATCAGTGTGTAGACCCAGAACAATGTCTGCTACAGGGTTTCCGGCTGATAAGATTAATTAATGATTATCCGATCAAAATAAAACTGTAGCCTGACAGATTGTCCAGGGCTGCCCATCATACTCCCTGCACTACCATACTCTTCTCTCACTGCCTTATGAGCTGCTGAGAGACACAAACAGACAGAGAGCATAGGCTACTGTTGATTGTGAAGATAAGAGACCTCTTTCATTGCAGTAAAATGATCAGTAGAGAGTAGGTCTATAGAGAACAGCCTAGGAGAAGAGTAGAGAGTAGGTCTATAGAGAACAGCCTACGAGAAGAGTAGAGAGTAGGTCTATAGAGAACAGCCTACGAGAAGAGTAGAGAGTAGGTCTATAGAGAACAGCCTACGAGAAGAAGAGGTAAGTCTATAGAGAACAGCCTACAAGAAGGGTAGAGAGTAGGTCTATAGAGAACAGCCTACGAGAAGAGTAGAGAGTAGGTCTATAGAGAACAGCCTACGAGAAGAGTAGAGAGTAAGTCTATAGAGAACAGCCTACGAGAAGAGTAGAGAGTAAGTCTATAGAGAACAGCCTACAAGAAGGGTAGAGAGTAGGTCTATAGAGAACAGCCTACGAGAAGAGTAGAGAGTAAGTCTATAGAGAACAGCCTACGAGAAGAGTAGAGAGTAAGTCTATAGAGAACAGCCTACGAGAAGAGTAGAGAGTAAGTCTATAGAGAACAGCCTACAAGAAGGGTAGAGAGTAGGTCTAGAGAACAGTCTACGAGAAGAGTAGAGAGTAGGTCTATAGAGAACAGCCTATGAGAAGAGTAGAGAGTAAGTCTATAGAGAACAGCCTACAAGAAGGGTAGAGAGTAGGTCTAGAGAACAGCCTACGAGAAGAGTAGAGAGTAGGTCTATAGAGAACAGCCTACAAGAAGAGTAGAGAGTATGTCTATAGAGAACAGCCTAGGAGAAGAGTAGAGAGTAGGTCTATAGAGAACAGCCTTCAAGAACGGTAGAGAGTAGGTCTATAGAGAACAGCCTACAAGAAGAGTAGAGAGTAGGTCTATAAAGACTTTTTAACGTTGTCGATTGCAGGATTCAAACAAGCAACCTTTCGGTAAGTGGCCAAAACGCTCTAACCTTGAAGCTACCTGGCGGTTAGCAGACACAGTGGCCCATCTGACAAGGATAAAGAAATGCATGTCAGTGTCATAGCATGCCGCCGTGTGTGTGTGTACCTGTGCTTCAGCAGTGTGTGTGTGTGTGTGTGTACCTGTGCTTCAGCAGTGTGTGTGTGTGTGTGTACCTGTGCTTCAGCAGTGTGTGTGTGTGTGTGTGTACCTGTGCTTCAGCAGTGTGTGTGTGTGTGTGTGTGTGTACCTGTGCTTCAGCAGTGTGTGTGTGTACCTGTGCTTCAGCAGTGTGTGTGTGTGTGTGTGTACCTGTGCTTCAGCAGTGTGTGTGTGTGTGTGTGTGTGTACCTGTTCTTCAGCAGTGTGTGTGTGTGTGTGTGTGTGTACCTGTTCTTCAGCAGCAGTGTGTGTGTGTGTGTGTGTGTGTACCTGTTCTTCAGCAGTGTGTGTGTGTGTGTGTACCTGTTCTTCAGCAGTGTGTGTGTGTGTGTGTACCTGTTCTTCAGCAGTGTGTATGTGTGTGTGTGTGTGTACCTGTGCTTCAGCAGTGTGTGTGTGTGTGTGTACCTGTGCTTCAGCAGTGTGTGTGTACCAGTGCTTCAGCAGTGTGTGTGTGTGTGTACCAGTGCTTCAGCAGTGTGTGTGTGTGTGTACCTGTGCTTCAGCAGTGTGTGTGTGTGTGTGTGTGTGTACCTGTGCTTCAGCAGTGTGTGTGTGTGTGTGTGTGTGTGTGTGTGTGTGTGTACCTGTGCTTCAGCAGTGTGTGTGTGTGTCTGTGTGTGTGTGTACCTGTGCACGTGTGTGTGTGTGTGTGTGTGTACCTGTGCTTCAGCAGTGTGTGTGTACCAGTGCTTCAGCAATGTGTGTGTGTGTGTGTGTGTACCTGTGCTTCAGCAGTGTGTGTGTGTGTGTGTGTGTGTGTGTACCTGTGCTTCAGCAGTGTGTGTGTACCAGTGCTTCAGCAGTGTGTGTGTGTGTGTACCTGTGCTTCAGCAGTGTGTGTGTGTGTGTGTGTACCTGTGCTTCAGCAGTGTGTGTGTACTAGTGCTTCAGCAGTGTGTGTGTGTGTGTACCTGTGCTTCAGTGTGTGTGTGTGTGTGTGTGTGTGTACCTGTGCTTCAGCAGAGTGTGTGTACCTGTGCTTCAGCAGAGTGTAAACCCAGACCATGGCTATAATGAAGAAAACTCCAGCCATAAAGATGTAGAGACGAGGGAGAGGGATCTCTGCTGCTGACAGGTAACCTCCTGGGTTCTTCTCCGTCACCTCCACCTGGACACACACACGCGCACACACACACACACACAATCAGAAAACACTAAGAAATGAAAACACTAACAAGGTAATACAGAACACCACTCACGTTGAGAGTGTAGGGGCGGTTGTTGCCTGGCAGAATGTTCTCGCAGTAGTGGAAGTCAAGGTTGTACAGGCCCTCATCCAACTGGCCAATCACCATGTGAAACTGTGGAGAGGGAGGGGCCAAGGTCAGCTGTCACTCAAATAAACACCCAGCAGTGTGAGAGTTGAACAATGTGTGGAAGACTAAAAGCCGTGGAAAGGTTGGAGAATTATTTGACAATTATTTGTCTGTAAAAAAAAGGTTGTTTTAAGGTTTTGCAGAAGATGTTTTGAAGGTATTTAAACGTTGTGTAAAGGTTGTGTAAAGGTTAGTGGACTCACGCTGAAGCTGTAGGAGCCATTGATTTTCTGCACATCCAGAGTCAGCCCGTTGATCCGCCCCATCTGGCGAAACATAGTCAGAAGTTACACACACAGAGAGAGAAACACACAGAGAGAGAGAGAAACACACAGAGAGAGAGAGAAACACACAGACACAGAGAGAGAGAGAGAGAAACACACAGACACACAGAGAGAGAGAGAGAAACACACAGACACACACAGAGAGAGAGAAACACACACAGAGAGAGAGAGAAACACACACAGAGAGAGAGAGAAACACACACAGAGAGAGAGAGAAACACACACAGAGAGAGAAAGAGAGAAAACACACACAGAGAAAGAGAGAGAAACACACAGACACACAGAGAGAGAGAGAGAAACACACACACAGACACACAGAGAGAGAGAGAGAGAGAAACACACAGACACACACAGAGAGAGAGAGAAACACACAGACACACACAGAGAGAGAGAGAGAAACACACAGACAGAGAGAGAGAGAGAGAAACACACAGACACACAGAGAGAGAGAGAAACACACAGAGAGAGAGAGAAACACAGACACACAGAGAGAGAGAGAGAGAAACACACAGACACAGAGAGAGAGAGAGAGAAAAACACACACACACACAGAGAGAGAGAGAGAGAGAAAAAACAGAGAGAGAGAGAGAGAAAAACACACAGACACAGAGAGAGGGAGAGAAAAACACACACAGACACACAGAGAGAGAGAGAGAGAGAAACACACAGAGAGAGAGAGAGAAAAACACACACAGAGAGAGAGAGAGAGAGAAAAACACACAGACACACACACAGAGAGAGAAAAACACACACAGAGAGAGAGAGAGAGAGAGAGAGAGAGAGAGAGAGAAAAACACACAGACACACAGAGAGAGAGAAAAACACACAGACACACAGAGAGAGAGAGAAACACACAGAGAGAGAGAGAAACACACACAGAGAGAGAGAGAGAGAAACACACACAGAGAGAGAAAGAGAGAAAAACACACAGAGAAAGAGAGAGAAACACACAGACACACAGAGAGAGAGAGAGAAACACACAGACACACACAGAGAGAGAGAAACACACAGACAGAGAGAGAGAGAGAGAGAAACACACAGACACACAGAGAGAGAAACACACAGAGAGAGAGAGAAACACAGACACACAGAGAGAGAGAGAGAGAAACACACAGACACAGAGAGAGAGAGAGAGAGAGAAAAACACACACAGACACAGAGAGAGAAAAACACACAGACAGAGAGAGAGAAAAACACAGACACAGAGAGAGAGAGAGAGAAACACACACAGACACAGAGAGAGAAAAACACACAGACACAGAGAGAGAAAAACACACAGACAGAGAGAGAGAAAAACACAGACACAGAGAGAGAGAGAGAGAAACACACAGACACACAGAGAGAGAGAAAAACACACACAGACACAGAGAGAGAGAGAAAAACACACACAGACACACAGAGAGAGAGAGAGAAACACACAGAGAGAGAGAAAAACACACACAGAGAGAGAGAGAGAGAGAAAAACACACAGACACACACACAGAGAGAGAGAGAGAAACACACAGAGAGAGAGAAAAACACACACAGACACACAGAGAGAGAGAGAGAAACACACAGAGAGAGAGAAAAACACACACAGAGAGAGAGAGAGAGAGAAAAACACACAGACACACACACAGAGAGAGAAAAACACAGACACAGAGAGAGAGAGAGAGAGAGAGAGAGAAACACACAGACACACAGAGAGGGAGAGAAAAACACAGACACACAGAGAGAGAGAGAAAAACACACAGACACACAGAGAGAGAGAGAAACACACAGAGAGAGAGAGAAACACACACAGAGAGAGAGAGAGAAACACACACACAGAGAGCGACACACACAAAGAGAGAGAAAGAGAGACACACACGCTTGGTAGATTTTTTAGTCTCCATTTTGTCCAACACCGCCTTTACTTTTTCCTCCTTGGGTTCTGGCTTCTTTTCCTCCTTCGTCCCCTCCTCCTTCAGCTCTGCATCTTTCTTCATTTCCTCCTTCGTCCCCTCCTCTTTCAGCACTACATCTTTCATTTCCTCCACATTACTCTTCTGTACTGTCACGTTCAAGTTATTGACAGCTGCTCTTCTTCTTCTGGAACCTGAACACAGCCAATCAGAAGACAGCACATAATGATGATGATAATGATGGATGCAACGTGAATAAACTCTAACCTTGATACTCTGTAGTCAGGTTATACATAAAGACAACCCTACAGGTTATACATAAAGACAACCCTACAGGTTATACATAAAGACAACCCTACAGGTTATACATAAAGACAACCCTACAGGTTATATATAAAGACAACCCTACTCTGTAGTCAGGTTAGATATAAAGACAACCCTACTCTGTAGTCAGGTTAGATATAAAGACAACCCTACTCTGTAGTCAGGTTAGATATAAAGACAACCCTACTCTGTAGTCAGGTTATATATAAAGACAACCCTACAGGTTATATATAAAGACAACCCTACTCTGTAGTCAGGTTAGATATAAAGACAACCCTACTCTGTAGTCAGGTTAGATATAAAGACAACCCTACTCTGTAGTCAGGTTAGATATAAAGACAACCCTACTCTGTAGTCAGGTTAGATATAAAGACAACCCTACTCTGTAGTCAGGTTATATATAAAGACAACCCTACAGGTTATATATAAAGACAACCCTACTCTGTAGTCAGGTTATATATAAAGACAACCCTACAGGTTACACATAAAGACAACCCTACAGGTTACACATAAAGACAACCCTACAGGTTATACATAAAGACAACCCTACAGGTTACACATAAAGACAACCCTACAGGTTACACATAAAGACAACCCTACAGGTTACACATAAAGACAACCCTACAGGTTATATATAAAGACAACCCTACAGGTTACACATAAAGACAACCCTGCAGGTTATATATAAAGACAACCCTACAGGTTATATATAAAGACAACCCTACAGGTTATACATAAAGACAACCCTACAGGTTATACATAAAGACAACCCTACAGGTTATACATAAAGACAACCCTGCAGGTTATATATAAAGACAACCCTACAGGTTATATATAAAGACAACTCTACAGGTTATATATAAAGACAACCCTACTCTGTAGTCAGGTTATATATAAAGACAACCCTACTCTGTAGTCAGGTTATATATAAAGACAACCCTAAAGGTTATATATAAAGACAACCCTACTCTGTAGTCAGGTTATATATAAAGACAACCCTACTCTGTAGTCAGGTTATATATAAAGACAACCCTACTCTGTAGTCAGGTTAGGTATATATATAATAAAGACAACCCTACTCTGTAGTCAGGTTATATATAAAGACAACCCTAGGTTATCTGTAGTCAGGTTATATATAAAGACAACCCTACTCTGTAGTCAGGTTATATATAAAGACAACCCTACTCTGTAGTCAGGTTATATATAAAGACAACCCTACAGGTTATACATAAAGACAACCCTACAGGTTATACATAAAGACAACCCTGCAGGTTATACATAAAGACAACCCTGCAGGTTATATATAAAGACAACCCTACAGGTTATATATAAAGACAACTCTACAGGTTATATATAAAGACAACCCTACTCTGTAGTCAGGTTAGATATAAAGACAACCCTACTCTGTAGTCAGGTTATATATAAAGACAACCCTACTCTGTAGTCAGGTTATATATAAAGACAACCCTACTCTGTAGTCAGGTTATATATAAAGACAACCCTACTCTGTAGTCAGGTTATATATAAAGACAACCCTACTCTGTAGTCAGGTTATATATAAAGACAACCCTACTCTGTAGTCAGGTTATATATAAAGACAACCCTACAGGTTATACATAAAGACAACCCTACAGGTTATACATAAAGACAACCCTACAGGTTATACATAAAGACAACCCTACAGGTTACACATAAAGACAACCCTACAGGTTACACATAAAGACAACCCTACAGGTTATACATAAAGACAACCCTACTCTGTAGTCACGTTATACATAAAGACAACCCTACAGGTTATACATAAAGACAACCCTACAGGTTATATATAAAGACAACCCTACAGGTTATACATAAAGACAACCCTACAGGTTATACATAAAGACAACCCTACTCTGTAGTCAGGTTATAAATAAAGACAACCCTACTCTGTAGTCAGGTTACACATAAAGACAACCCTACAGGTTACACATAAAGACAACCCTACAGGTTACACATAAAGACAACCCTACAGGTTACATATAAAGACAACCCTACAGGTTACACATAAAGACAACCCTACAGGTTACACATAAAGACAACCCTACAGGTTACACATAAAGACAACCCTACAGGTTACACATAAAGACAACCCTACTCTGTAGTCAGGTTACATATAAAGACAACCCTACTCTGTAGTCAGGTTACATATAAAGACAACCCTACAGGTTACACATAAAGACAACCCTACTCTGTAGTCAGGTTACATATAAAGACAACCCTACTCTGTAGTCAGGTTACATATAAAGACAACCCTACTCTGTAGTCAGGTTACACATAATGACAACCCTACTCTGTAGTCAGGTTACACATAAAGACAACCCTACTCTGTAGTCAGGTTATATATAAAGACAACCCTACTCTGTAGTCAGGTTATATATAAAGACAACCCTACTCTGTAGTCAGGTTACATTTAAAGACAACCCTACTCTGTAGTCAGGTTACATATAAAGACAACCCTACTCTGTAGTCAGGTTACATATAAAGACAACCCTACTCTGTAGTCAGGTTATATATAAAGACAACCCTACTCTGTAGTCAGGTTACATTTAAAGACAACCCTACTCTGTAGTCAGGTTACATATAAAGACAACCCTACTCTGTAGTCAGGTTACATATAAAGACAACCCTACAGGTTATATATAAAGACAACACTACTCTGTAGTCATGTTACATATAAAGACAACCCTACTCTGTAGTCAGGTTATATATAAAGACAACCCTACTCTGTAGTCAGGTTATATATAAAGACAACCCTACTCTGTAGTCAGGTTATATATAAAGACAACCCTACTCTGTAGTCAGGTTATATATAAAGACAACCCTACAGGTTATATATAAAGAGCTTTTTGGGCTGGGTTCTCCCTGGAGTTCAGGCCCCCCAGACAGCACTACTCTGTAGTCAGGTTAGATATAAAGACAACCCTACAGGTTATATATAAAGACAACCCTACTGGTTATATATAAAGACAACCCTACAGGTTATACATAAAGACAACCCTACAGGTTATACATAAAGACAACCCTACAGGTTATACATAAAGACAACCCTACTCTGTAGTCAGGTTATATATAAAGACAACCCTACAGGTTATATATAAAGAGCTTTTTGGGCTGGGTTCTCCCTGTAGTTCAGGCCCCCCAGACAGCACTACTCTGTAGTCAGGTTATATATAAAGACAACCCTACTCTGTGGTCAGGTTATATATATATATATATAAAGACAACCCTACAGGTTATATATAAAGAGCTTTTTGGGCTGGGTTCTCCCTGGAATTCAGGCCCCCCAGACAGCATACGAACACATACGTCTTTCCTTCAATCATTATTTATGATGAGAAACAGCAGCTACTCAGCCTCATGGCAAAATGTGTAGAACAGCATGAAATTAACTCATGAATTATGGAAAGTTGAGACAAACTGGACAAAACCTTTGCTTTGGGAATTTTCCTATTTACTTTCAATATTATTCATTTCCATTTTGGTTCTTATTCCTGGAAATTCTATTTTTTGGTGCAAAGGATCTCAATTTCAAATGCTCCCAATAAAATGTTTAAAATTCTAAAAACGGGCAATAATGAATATTAACTGACAAAATATTGTATGTAGTTTCTTGCAATAGCCCTAAAGAATATTTCTCTTAAAACTGATTCCTAAAAGATTTGTCCAGAGACTTAGTCAACTCCGTCAGATTATTCTAAAATAGAAAAATGAATCAGGAATACGCAGGGGCAGCTATACTATAAGGACCCTGTTTTTAATGACCTCAGTACATGCAGAGCAGCAAGACCACTCATGGTCTGTAAAGTTCATCATGTTCTGTACACTCAGTATATATATATATATATTTCAAATTAATATTCAGACAAATATTTGTGGGGAAAAAAGTTGACATTGTCCCATCTTTCAAGTACCTCTGAGCTCTAAAACGGCAACATGTTTCTCTCAGCCTCATGGCAAAATGTGTAAAATAGCCATGAGACTATAGCATAGAAAACGACAGTTCTTTCTGCACCATGGCAACAACCCCCCCCCTCCCGGGGGACTGCACTACGCCACTGTGTTGTATTGAAGGGAGGTAAATACTGCTGACCTGAGTCTTTAGTGAGTGTCTTGTCTGTCTTCAGCTGGGTCAAGACGCTGTCCTGGTCTCCATAAGACCTCACATTGACTCTACAGAAGAGAGGAGGACACAAACAGTTTGTTTTTGACACACACACACACACACACACACACACACACACACACACACACATGTATTCACTAGACACAAAAACACAGCTAATTTGATCTCTCTCAGACAACCGTACCTGAGGTTGTTGGTGTCAATGAGGAAGAGGAAGAGGGGCTCAACACCGCTGTGTTTGCTGAGCGGACACACCTGCGTCTCCTCCGCCTGGAGAACAAACATTACAACATTACTACACAACCTTACCACAACCTTTGAGAAACATTACATTAGGCCTATATGAATCCTACCCTGAAAGAACATCTCAAGAACAGCAGACCCTTTTCCTTTCTTCCTGAGCCAATCAAAATTTGCCTAGACCTATCGTCAAGTTGCTAGGTAACATGACTGAACAACATTGTTTGTTATCAAAACAATAACAAGCGACCCGGGGAAAGGTTTAAAACGCCCCGTGACACGGTTTGTGAAATTATATCAAATGTGAGCAAAAGTCACACAGGAAGAAATACGGCAGCTCCAGTAATAGAAGTCATTTAGTCATTTTCTGAACAGTTTCATCTAGAGAAGCTGTTTTCTTTGCTGTAAAGCTGTTTTCTCTCTGGTATTGCTGCTCGACAGCAAACGTTCAAAGCCTATCAGACTGGCGTGGCCTGTGTGCTCTTGGTTATACCAGGGATTAAATGATGAATGAACCAACTTTGCTCACTCTGCTCCAATGTATCAAATGTATCAAGTGTAAGAGCAGAAGACTGATCAGGGTCTGCATCCCTCACTCGCCATCACGGCTACAAATTGATGGAGGAATAGATGAGCAGGAAGAGCTGACGGAGAGGAGCAGGTGAGTGAGGTCAGGTACGGGATGAGACCGGCGGATTGCAGCACACGTGATATGAAAGTGAAGTGGACATTGTTGGACCGGCGCATATAAGAGACCAGTTGCTGTTGCTTTAAACATTTCACCAAATTTATAAAACACAACTTTCTAATAATTTTATAACACGACCCAGCGGCATCTTTAGATTGTAAGGCAGAAAAAAATGTGGTTAATATCAAATGAAACGGTACTAAAACAATGTATTATCTAGTATATTTACTGATAGTAAAACATAAACGGGAGTTTCTCACTATGCATACTACCATGCTACAAGTGCTTTCTCCGAGGTTGTTCTTGTGAGGACGAGTGTGGAGAACACATAAAACAAGTACATTTCAGCAGCACTTTCGCGTTCCCTCGCTGCTGCTGCTGCTGCTGCTCCTCCTCCTCCTCCTCCTCCTCCTCCTCCTCCTCCTCCCCCTCGCGCGTTCCCTCGCGCTGCTGCTGCTGCTGCTGCTGCTGCTGCTGCTGCTGCTGCTCCTCCTCCTCCGCCTCCTCCTCCTCCCCCCCCGCTGCTCCTCCTCCTCCCCCCCCTCGCTGCTGCTGCTGCTGCTGCTGCTCCTCCTCCTCCTCCTCCCCCCCGCGCTGCTCCTCCTCCTCTCGCTGCTCCTCCCCCTCGCGTTCCCTCTCGCGCTGCTGCTCCTCCCCCTCGCGCGTTCCCTCTCGCGCTGCTCCTCCCCCGCGCGTTCCCTCTCGCGCTGCTCCTCCCCCGCGCGTTCCCTCTCGCGCTGCTCCTCCCCCTCGCGCGTTCCCTCTCGCGCTGCTGCTCGCGTTCCCTCGCGCTGCTGCTCCCCTCCCCCTCGCGTTCCCTCTCGCGCTGCTGCTGCTCCTCCCCCTCGCGCGTTCCCTCTCGCTGCTGCTCCTCCCCCGCGCGTTCCCTCTCGCGCTGCTCCTCCCCCCGCGCGTTCCCCTCGCGCTGCTCCTCCCCCTCGCGCGTTCCCTCTCGCTGCTCCTCCCCCCCCGTTCCCCTCGCGCTGCTGCTGCTCCTCCCCTCGCGCGTTCCCTCTCGCGCTGCTGCTGCTGCTGCTGCTGCTCCTCCCCCGCGCGTTCGCGTTCCCTCGCGCTGCTCCTCGCGCGTTCCTCTCGTGTATTACCTCGCGCTGCTCCTCCCCCTCGTGTATTACCTCGCGCTGCTCCTCCCCCTCGTGTATTACCTCGCGCTGCTCCTCCCCCTCGTGTATTACCTCGCGCTGCTCCTCCCCCTCGTGTATTACCTCGCGCTGCTCCTCCCCCTCGTGTATTACCTCGCGCCGCTCCTCCCCCCTCGTGTATTACCTCGCGCTGCTCCTCCCCCTCGTGTATTACCTCGCGCCGCTCCTCCCCCTCGTGTATTACCTCGCGCTGCTCCTCCCCCTCGTGTATTACCTCGCGCTGCTCCTCCCCCTCGTGTATTACCTCGCGCTGCTCCTCCCCCCTCGTGTATTACCTCGCGCTGCTCCTCCCCCTCGTGTATTCCCTCTCGCGCGTTCCTCTCGCTGCTGCTGCTCCTCCTCCTCCTCCCCCTCACGCGTTCCCTCGCGCTGCTCCTCCCGCTGCGCGTTCCCTCGCGCTGCTCCTCCCCCTCGCGCGTTCCCTCGCGCTGCTGCTCCCTCCCCCTCGCGCGTTCCCTCGCGCTGCTGCTCCTCGCGCGTCCCCCTCTCGCTGCTCGTTCCCCCTCTCGCGCTGCTGCTCCCCCCCCTCGCGTTCCCCCTCGCGCTGCTGCTCCTCCCCCTCGCGCGTTCCCCCTCTCGCGCTGCTGCTCCTCCCCCTCTCGCGTTCCCCCTCTCGCTGCTGCTCCTCCCCCTCTCGCGTTCCCCCTCTCGCGCTGCTGCTCCTCCCCCCCCCTCTCGCTGCTGCTCCTCCCCCTCGCGTTCCCTCTCGCGCTGCTGCTCCTCCCCTCGTGTATTACCTCGCGCTGCTCCTCCCCCTCGTGTATTACCTCGCGCTGCTCCTCCCCCCTCGTGTATTACCTCGCGATTCACTTCCCCGTTCACTGAACCTTCTCCCAGCCAGGACAATGGCAACAATAGAGACCAAACAACATATATACAAAGCAAAAGTCTTACTTCATAATTATCCGCTAGCTATATGTGAATCGTAATAATGTAGTTAGATAGTTTAACAGGCAAAAATGACCTAAGACTAATGTTAAGTAAGGTAGATTCAAGTCTTTGTGGCTAGCTAGCTAACAGTAGTAAGCTAGCTAGCTACAGTAGTAGCTAATGTTAGCCCTATTGAATAACTATGGGCTTGCGATCTACGCTCACTACAGTGGGTATCGTGGGCCGGAAAACATGCCAAAATGAACACGTATTTATTAAACGTATCAAGACAATATTGTATTCAGGGAACATAGAGGTGAATAGGCAATATTTGCTTCAGATCAAATCATTTTTATACTTTTTTTTTTTTACTAACGTTTTTTTTCTTGGGTTCTTTCATATTTCTGTTCATTCTTCCCATCGACGCGTGATATTTTGATATGTCAAAATACAAACAAAAATATGGAACAAATGGAATACACATCGGAGGAGTGCCCTTCACGCCCTGTTTCACTTTGATTTGGACTCATGTTTCGACCCTCCAGTGCTCGGAGCGCAGTAGATTGCATTTTGAGAAACACCAAATGTCTCACATAGTAGTCTATATCTCACCTTATCTACTTGATAGTGAAACCAATACCATGGTATTGTTGAACAGTCGATTTTGATTGGCTGGCGGGTCGTTCTAGAGAGTGCATTCATTTCAGATAACGGAAGAGTTGAAAAAGTGATTTGGTTTGATGAGATCTACTCACTGTGTAGGACAGCACTCCATTAACACGAGACTTGGAGAGACTGAATCCCACCTATATGGAGAGAGAAAACAATGACACAATTCACTAACTGGAGACAATATAGCCAGAGATGAAGCTGCACACACATCAGATGTTCTTACAGGGTGCTTGCTGTTGTCCTCGGGCAGTCTCAGGGAGAGAACCTTGACATCCAGGGTTCCGTTGGCAAAGAAACCAAAGGTGTTGAGATGAACCACAAATCTAGAGTCATTCTGAAAGAGAGAGGTGGAGGGGAGGGAGAGAGAGGAGGGGAGGGAGAGAGTGGGAGGTGGAGGGGAGGGAGAAAGAGGTGGAGGGGAGGGAGAAAGAGGTGGAGGGGAGGGAGAAAGAGGTGGAGAAAGAGGTGGAGGGGGAGGAGGTGGAGGGAGGGAGAAAGAGGTGGAGGGGAGGGAGAAAGAGGTGGAGGGGAGAGAGAAAGAGGTGGAGGGGAGGGAGAAGAGGTGGAGGGGAGAGGGAGGTGGAGGGAGAGAGAAAGAGGTGGAGGGGGGAGAGAAAGAGGTGGAGGGGAGGGAGAAAGAGGTGGAGGGGAGGGAGAAAGAGGTGGGGGGGAGGGAGAAAGAGGTGGAGGGGGAGGTGGGGAGAGAAAGAGGTGGGGGAGGGAGAAAGAGGTGGAGGGGAGGGAGAAAGAGGTGGGGGGAGGGAGAAAGAGGTGGAGGGAGGGGAGAGAGAAAGAGGTGGAGGGGAGAGAGAAAGAGGTGGAGGGAAGGGAGAGAGAAAGAGGTGGAGGGGGGAGAGAAAGAGGTGGAGGGAAGGGAGAGAAAGAGGTGGAGGGAAGGGAGGGAAGAAAGAGGTGGAGGGAAGGGAGAGAGAAAGAGGGGAGAGACAGGTTGGAGGGAGGAAGAGAGTTGGGGGGAGGCCGATGAGGGGAGAAAGAATGAGGGTGAGAGGTGGCATTTGTTATCCAAGTATGACAAATATCAATGTGAAAAATGTATCAATTTATTTTTTACCTTTATTTAACTAGGCATGCCAGTTAATAACTATTTCTTATTTTCAGGGGCAGGATGACAGATTTGTACCTTGTCAGCTCGGAGATTCGAACATTTCGTTTACTAGTCTAACCACTAGGCTACCCTGCCTCCCCATCACGAGAACATCGAGGGTGTAGACAGTGTATCTAGCTGAATGCGTTAACATCTCAGCTGATGTAACGTTAGCCAGCCAGCTAACTAACCATTTTCTAGTTGTTTAGCTGCAACGTTTATTTTACAGTCAAGTGTAAAAATCACAGACACATTAAAAGGTTGCCTAGTTAGCCAGCCAACTAAATAGCTGGCTAAGTTAAGTGATTAGTAGTAGCTAGCAAACAGTTGCAGAAATCCCCTGACGTAGGTGCTAAACAAGTGCTACACGTTAGCCAGCTAGCTTAGCTATGGCTGAAAAGGGAAAAACATTGCTACCACTATCCCAAGTTCGCATATTATTGGCTATAAGTACACATTACCTGAGAACACACAGTATATGAAGTAACGTTAAAGCAAGGTTGGTGTTATTTTACCTTTAGGGCGAGTTTGTGTCTTCTTGCTTCGCAAAAGACCAGCACGAGTACGAAAACCGCTAAACCAACGCCCCCATGTCGTCCCATGGTAGCTCACTAGACCGCTGGTAATATGTTACACAACTAGAGTATACACCTATTCACTACAGAATAAATTATATTCCTTGATAACGAGTGAAAATATTCAATTTACCCAAACTATTTCGCTTCCCTAGTTCATACTTCCTGGTATCATTGCTACCTACACGTCACCAGAGTAACCGGTGCCCACTCTGCTGCGGTGCTCCCAGGCGGAGGGAGGGTGTAAGGACAACACAAAACACCAGCTAAGGTTTAAACAGTCTTCTCCAAAGACTGAATATCGTTTCCTGAGAAATAAATACTGTTGTAAATGTTTGTGCTCAATGCATCAGTCAGGTTTAGACTAAAATAAGTCAGTCCAATATGATGATGATGGTGACTGCATTTTGTGACCTGTAATCTCATAATAACAGTTTTTCTTAATTCAATTAAATATTTGATGAATGAATGGATCAGATAAATGTGTTTGTGTAGGGATAATGACGTAGAAATATTAAAAGCTTAAAAATATATACAAATACCTTTATATACAGTGTAGTCTACTATAAATCAAATCAAACGTTTATTAATCACATGCACAGAATACAGCGGGTGTAAATGGCACAGTGAAATGCAACCTCCTATACACAAAACATATCTCCCTTAAAGCTCTGAGGAAGGCCGTGAGGCCGAAATGTAAAGCTTACTAAAGAGCAGTGATACTATCAAGAGCAGTGATACTATCAAGAGCAGTGATACTATCAAGAGCAGTGATACTATCAAGAGCAGTGATTCCATCAAGAGCAGTGATTCTATCAAGAGCAGTGATACTATCAAGAGCAGTGATACTACCAAGAGCAGTGATACTATCAAGAGCAGTGATACTATCAAGAGCAGTGATACTATCAAGAGCAGTGATTCTATCAAGAACAGTGATTCTATCAAGAGCAGTGCGCGGGTTCTTTCTTTTTTTCTCTCTCATCTTATTCAACCATTAAAAAGCAAAGTCCCTGAGCAGTGACCACCTGAGACCTGAAGCTAATTCAAGACAGTTAAAGGGATTATCTGGTACTTCTGTATACTTTTCAGCCAGTAGTTCTGAAAGTAGGCCCCAGGGCCAAAAGTGGTCCTCAAAACTGTCATAATACCTCACATATGTGCAGATATGTTCACCACGTCATTACTCTCTCTCTCTCTCGCTCTGCTGTGTGTGATTCTTGCTAGTTGTCAGTCAAATGGTGAGGCTGAATCTCATTGTCTGGAACTCAAATTGCTAGAGGTTGGCCCACGTGGGGGGGGGGGGGGGGTGTATGGAAAATGGCAAAGCACAGCTTCCAGAAAACAGGTTGACACACCCAGCCCAAAGCAGGAGGTTTAAGAAATACTAACTAGTTCCCAAAGTACCGAAGCATGTCTTTAAACATTCATAATGTTGCACCTCGATAGCCTCTCGTTTATGATAATACATCCTTCATTTACATTGGACATTTTTCGTTGTTTGGACAGTTTTTCAACTGAGGTAACATACATTGTTTATGTCAACAGCTAACATACATTACAGCTATTAGTCCAGTGATGTGACATACAGATATTACATATTACAGTCACAGTGATGTCAACTGAGCTAACATACATTACAGATATTACATATTACAGTCACAGTGATGTCAACTGAGGTAACATACATTACAGATATTACACATTACAGTCACAGTGATGTCTTTTGTAAACGCTACACATTGTGCATTTGAAAAGCTCTTCATTCTTTGGCACAAAACCCTTAAGTGAACTGTTGTTGAGGCTGTGCATTCAGACCTTTAGAGGTAGATCAGCTTTCATATTGCAGATAGATTGTCGCATCCATCAATGTAATTGTCTGCATCATTTCCAATCCCCCATATTTATTTTTTGTAAATATATATATATAAAAAAATCTGTATATATATATATATATATATATATATATATATATACACACATAAAATCTGTATATTTTTTAAATATATTTTCCCCAAACCCTCCCATCCTTCAGCTCCACTCAAACCCTCCCATCCTTCAGCTCCACTCAAACCCTCCCATCCTTCAGCTCCACTCAAACCCTCCCATCCTTCAGCTCCACTCAACCCCTCCCATCCTTCAGCTCCACTCAAACCCTCCCATCCTTCAGCTCCACTCAAACCCTCCCATCCTTCATCTCCACTCAACCCCTCCCATCCTTCAGCTCCACTCAAACCCTCCCATCCTTCAGCTCCACTCAAACCCTCCCATCCTTCAGCTCCACTCAAACCCTCCCATCCTTCAGCTCCACTCAAACCCTCCCATCCTTCAGCTCCACTCAAACCCTCCCATCCTTCAGCTCCACTCAAACCCTCCCATCCTTCAGCTCTACTCAAACCCTCCCATCCTTCAGCTCCACTCAAACCCTCCCATCCTTCAGCTCCACTCAACCCCTCCCATCCTTCAGCTCCACTCAACCCCTCCCATCCTTCAGCTCCACTCAACCCCTCCCATCTATCTCTGAACCATTTCTATTTGCCAGATATTTTTCAACGGTGCTGTAATGTTTCACAAAAGTTCTGAACCTTTCTATTCTCACATTTTTGGCAAATAATTATTGTGATTCATCCTATATTGTCCCTAACACCATTACCCCGTAGCAACATATGTGGGATACATACACACACTATCCACCCTTCCCCCACAAACAACCACAGATGTTCAACAGTTGTTCCATCCCCGAGCCCATCTCAAGAGAAGACTTGATGTGCGAATGCATATAGAGTTGTAGACATACTGTATCCAGTTCAGACATTGTTTGGGAACTTCTTCTCTAACTCATCAGCCAGTTTGTTCTGGTCCAGCTTCCTCAGGATCTCCAGTGTGATCTTCACAGCTCCGTCATCACAGTAGCTCTGTACCATCCTATCCACTGTGACCAGCCTGTCAGCATCCTCCAGATGGCCCTTTGAGATTGAAGAGAAGCCCTCCACACCCTGAATCAGGTACCACTGAAATGTCTTCAGGTCGATTTGACACAGCTCTTTCATAGTGTTCAACAGCAGAAAATGAACCTTCGTTGACCCTAGACACAGAAATAAAAATATGAAACATAACTAAAATAAACAGTCCTGACGGATCAGAATTCTGCTTGTATGTTGATGTATGTAAACAACAGGTTCCCTATTGTGTACTGAGTCTACCTTTAATTATTGTAATGAAGTGGAAGGCGCTTAACCACAGGAGTCGAGGTGCGACCAAACTATTAAATCCTATTTAAAAGGAAAAGGTGTTGTCATTTCATTGGTTTTCTCTTACAGCCACGCCCCCAGGCGATTGATTCAATAACCTTCAGCCAACTACTAAGTGAAAACCTTGTTGTAAACCATTTACCTGCTGAGTTATCCCCTGGGGGCGTGGCTGTAAGAGAAAACCAATGAAATGACAATACATTTCCCTGCTGAGTTATCCCCTGGGGGCGTGGCTGTAAGAGAAAACCAATGAAATGACAATACATTTACCTGCTGAGTTATCCCCTGGGGGCGTGGCTGTAAGAGAAAACCAATGAAATGACAACACATTTCCCTGCTGAGTTATCCCCTGGGGGCGTGGCTGTAAGAGAAAACCAATGAAATGACAACACATTTCCCTGCTGAGTTATCCCCTGGGGGCGTGGCTGTAAGAGAAAACCAATGAAATGACAACACATTTCCCTGCTGAGTTACGCCCTGGGGGCGTGGCTGTAAGAGAAAACCAATGAAATGACAACACATTTCTCTGCTGAGTTATCCCCTGGGGGCGTGGCTGTAAGAGAAAACCAATGAAATGACAATACATTTCCCTGCTGAGTTATCCCCTGGGGGCGTGGCTGTAAGCGAAAACCAATGAAATGACAATACATTTCCCTGCTGAGTTATCCCCTGGGGGCGTGGCTGTAAGAGAAAACCAATGAAATGACAATACATTTCCCTGCTGAGTTATCCCCTGAGGGCGTGGCTGTAAGAGAAAACCAATGAAATGACAATACATTTACCTGCTGAGTTATCCCCTGGGGGCGTGGCTGTAAGCGAAAACCAATGAAATGACAATACATTTACCTGCTGAGTTATCCCCTGGGGGCGTGGCTGTAAGAGAAAACCAATGAAATGACAATACATTTACCTGCTGAGTTATCCCCTGGGGGCGTGGCTGTAAGAGAAAACCAATGAAATGACAACACATTTTCCTTTAACCAGACATTGTTCATGCTAAATAGGTCATATCAGGGTCTTGTACTGATGCTCTACGTAAGGATACAGTATTATTCAGCAGTTTAAGGACCAGACATGAAATGGGTCTAGAATATTTATTGAGGAAATGGAATGGAAGTGAGAACGTGGATTCAGTCGGGAAATGAGAATGAACCGGATGAAGTAGAGGGCTGTAGAGGAGGGATTCAGGAGGGAAATGAGAATGGACCGGATGAAGCAGAGGGCTGTAGAGGAGGGATTCAGGAGGGAAATGAGAATGGACCGGATGAAGTAGAGGGCTATAGAGGAGGGATTCAGGAGGGAAATGAGAATGGACCGGATGAAGCAGAGGGCTGTAGAGGAGGGATTCAGGAGGGAAATGAGAATGGACCGGATGAAGTAGAGGGCTGTAGAGGAGGGATTCAGGAGGGGAGTGAGAATGGACCGGATGAAGCAGAGGGCTGTAGAGGAGGGATTCAGGAGGGGTTCACTCTGTAGGGTTTGGCTAGGAGCCTCAGGTAGACTTCACCATCAGGCTGTGGTAGTTAGGCTACTGTAGTAAAGGCAATCCCCAAAAAGAGAACTCCAAGTTAGTCGGACCCTGGAGAGGAAGTGAGACGTTTTGTCCTGCAGGTGCTGAATGGTTGGTGGTGTCGCTTGATGTAGTCAATGTGTCTGGACGAAATGCCCACATAGTGAGCCAACCTTTGACCCCAGGAGAGTAAGCAGAAGTGATGGTGGCAAAAAAATGAGAAAAAAAACTCCCTTGAAGAGAAGCTTTAAGAGGAACCAAGAAGCCAATCCCACAAGATAGAACTGCCAAAGGGATCGGAGTTGCAATCCACTGCAGGCAGAGTTCTGTCTTACTATCCAGGCCTGTTCCCAAACAATTCGAGCTTCTACTTTTAAAAATCCACCTTTCCAGAAACAAGTCTCTCACCACTGCCGCTTGTTATAGACCCCCTTCAGCCCCCAGTTGTGCCCTGGACACCATATGTGAATTGATTGCCCCCCATTATCTTCAGAGCTCGTGCTGCTAGGTTACCTAAACTGGGACATGCTTAACACCCCGGCCATTCTACAATCTAAGCTTGATGCCCTCAATCTTACACAAATTATCAATGAACCTACCAGGTACAACCCCAAACCCCTCATAGAAATCATCCTAACCAACATGCCATCCAAATTCACCTCTGCTATCTTCAACCAGGATCTCAGCGATTACTGCCTTATTGCCGGCGTCCGTAATGGGTCTGCAGTCAAACGACCACCCTTCATCACTGTCAAACACTCCCTAAAACACTTCCGCGAGCAGGCCTTTCTAATCGACCTGGCCCGGTTATCCTGGTAGGATATTGACCTCATTCCGTCAGTAGAGGATGCCTGGTTTTATTCCTCAAAATCTTAAATAAGCATGCCCCATCCAAAAATGTAGAACCAGGAACAGATATAGCCCTCGGTTCACTCCAGACCTGACTGCCCTTGACCAGCACAAAAACATCCTGTGGTGTACTGCATTAGCATCGAAGAGCCCCTGCGATATTTAACTTTTCAGGGAAGTTAGGAACCAATATACACAGGCAGTTAGGAAAGCATAGGCTAGCTTTTTCAAACAGAAATGTGCATCCTGTAGCACAAACTCCAAAAAGTTCTGGGACACTGTAAAGTCCATGGAGAATAAGAGCACCTCCTCCCAGCTGCCCACTGCACTGAGGCTGGGAAACACTGTCACCACTGATAAATCCACAATAATTGAGAATTTCAAGAAGCATTTTTCTATGGCTGGCCATGCTTTCCACCTGGCCACCCCTACCCCGGTCAACAGCCCTGCACCCCCCACAGAAACTTGCCCAAGCCTCCCCCATTTTTCCTTCACCCAAATCCAGATAGCTGATATTCTGAAAGAGCTGCAAAATCTGGACCCCTACAAATCAGCCAGGCTAGACAATCTGGACCCTCTCTTCCAAAAATTATCTGCAGAAATTGTTGCAACCCCTATTACTAGCCTGTTCAACCTCTCTTTCGTGTCGTCTGATATCCCCAAAGATTGGAAAGCTGCCGCGGTCATCCCCCTCTTCAAAGGGGGAGACACTCTAGACCCAAACTGCTACAGACCTATATCTATCCTGCCATGCCTTTCCAAGGTCTTCGAAAGCCAAGTTAACAAACAGATCACCGACCATTTTGAATCCCACCGCACCTTCTCCGCTATGCAATCTGGTTTCCGAGCTGGTCATGGGTGCACCTCAGCCATGCTCAAGGTCCTAAACGATATCATAAGCGCCAACGATAAGAGACAATACTGTGCAGCTGTATTCGTCAACTTGGCCAAGGCTTTCGACTCTGTCAATCACCACATTCTTATCAGCAGACTCAACAGCCTTGGTTTCTCAAATGACTGCGTCACATGGTTCACCAACTACTTCTCAGATAGACTTCAGTGTGTCAAATCGGAGGGCTTGTTCTCCAGACCTCTGACAGACTCTCTATGGGGGTGCCAGTGTTCAATCTTCGGTCCAACTCTTTCCTCTGTATACATCAATGATGTAGCTCTTGCTGCTGGTGATTTGCTGATCCACCTCTACGCAGACGACACCATTCTGTATACTTTTGGCCCTTCTTTGGACACTGTGTTAACTAACCTTCAGACAAGTTTCAATGCCAAACAACTCTCCTTCCGTGGCCTCCAACTGCTCTTAAATGCAAGTAAAACTAAATGCATGCTCTTCAACTGATCTTCAACCACTACTCTGTACAGTTCTGACTTAGGTAGTTGTCCACATATTCTAGGTGTCTGGTTAGACTATAAACTCTCCTTCTAGACTCACATTAAGCATCTCCAATCCAAAATTAAATCTAGAATCGGCTTCCTATTTTGCATCAAAGCATCCTTCACTCATGCTGCCAAACATACCTTCGTAAAACTGACTATCCTACCGATCATTTACAAAATAGCCTCCAACACTCTACTCAGCAAATTGGATGCAGTCTATCACAGTGCCATCCGTTTTGTCATCAAAGCCCCATATACTACCCGCCACTGCGACCTGTATGCTCTCATTGGCTGGCCCTCGCTTCATATTCGCCGCCAAACCCACTGGCTCCAGGTCATCTATAAGTCTTTGCTAGGTAAAGCCCACCCTTATCTCAGCTCACTGGTCACCATAGCAGCACCCACCCGTAGCACACGCTCCAGCAGGTATATTTCACTGGTCACCCCCAAATGCCAATTCCTCCTTCGGCCACCTTTCCTTCCTGCAAAAATCACTGAAGCTGGAGACTCATATCTCCCTCACTAACTTTAAGCAAAAGCTGTCAGAGCAGCTCACAGATCACTGCACCTGAACATAGCCCATCTGTAAATAACCCATCCAACTACCTCATCCCCATATTGTTATTTATTTGGCTCCTTTGCACCCCAGTATCTCTACTTGCACACTCATCTTCTGCACATCTCTCTATCCAGTGTTTAATTGCTATATTGTAATTACCTCTCCACTATGGCCTATTTATTGCCTTATCCTACCTCTTTTGCACACACTGTATATAGACTTATTCTATTGTATTATTGACTGTATGTTTGTTTATTCCGCGTGTAACTCTGTGTTGATGTTTGTGACACACTGCTTTGCTTTATCTTGGCCAGGTCGCAGTTGTAAATGAGAACTTCACCTCAACTGGCCTACCTGGTTAAATAAAGGTGAAATAAATAAAATAAAAAATCCTAAGTTACAGTACACATGAAGATAACATGATCAGGCCTACTGTACATCTTACTGTAGAAAGGATTGTTGAAAACAAGTCTAGGTTGGAACTGTTGCTGTTAAAATACAAGTACTCATTTTTATTCTGAACTGGACAAAACTGATTGAAGCAAGATGTTTTTTGAGGCCACATAGTTCTGGGTTGCTCATCTACAGCAGGAAGTGGTATCCTGCCTGACTGAGAACCCACTCACATAGTTCTGGGTTGCTCATCTACAGCAGGAAGTGGTATCCTGCCTGACTGAGAACCCACTCACATAGTTCTGGGTTGCTCATCTACAGCAGGAAGTGGTATCCTGCCTGACTGAGAACCCACTCACATAGTTCTGGGTTGCTCATCTACAGCAGGAAGTGGTGTCCTGCCTGACTGAGAACCCACTCACATAGTTCTGGGTTGCTCATCTACAGCAGGAAGTGGTATCCTGTCTGACTGAGAACCCACTCACATAGTTCTGTGTTGCTCATCTACAGCAGGAAGTGGTATCCTGCCTGACTGAGAACCCACTCACATAGTTCTGGGTTGCTCATCTACAGCAGGAAGTGGTGTCCTGCCTGACTGAGAACCCACTCACATAGTTCTGGGTTGCTCATCTACAGCAGGAAGTGGTATCCTGCCTGACTGAGAACCCACTCACATAGTTCTGGGTTGCTCATCTACAGCAGGAAGTGGTATCATGCCTGACTGAGAACCCACTCACATAGTTCTGTGTTGCTCATCTACAGCAGGAAGTGGTATCCTGCCTGACTGAGAACCCACTCACATAGTTCTGTGTTGCTCATCTACAGCAGGAAGTGGTATCCTGCCTGACTGAGAACCCACTCACATAGTTCTGGGTTGCTCATCTACAGCAGGAAGTGGTGTCCTGCCTGACTGAGAACCCACTCACATAGTTCTGGGTTGCTCATCTACAGCAGGAAGTGGTATCCTGCCTGACTGAGAACCCACTCACATAGTTCTGGGTTGCTCATCTACAGCAGGAAGTGGTATCATGCCTGACTGAGAACCCACTCACATAGTTCTGTGTTGCTCATCTACAGCAGGAAGTGGTATCCTGCCTGACTGAGAACCCACTCACATAGTTCTGTGTTGCTCATCTACAGCAGGAAGTGGTATCCTGCCTGACTGAGAAAGCAGTAGATCTTCACATCCAGTTTGGCACCACATACCTATGAGGGTTCTCAACTCTGGCGTACTTAAAAAACAAGTACAGAAACAGACTCCATGCTGAGCAAGACCTCAGGGTTGTTAACTGAGCCCAGAATAGAAATGCTTGTTGAAAGCTTCAACCAGCCACACACCTCTCATTAGGACCGTTTGTGTGTTTTCTGGTCTGTGTGATGTAATCAATCAGTGTATTCCAATTCAGAATAATAAGATGTATTGTATTTTTAACAGCAACAGTTCAAACCTAGATTTTTTAAACAATACTTTCTACAGTAAGATGTACAGTAGGCATGATCATGTTTCTTCTGTACTGTTACTTAGGGTTGCACGATCAAAAACTGAGCCTGTGTGTGTGTACAGTGCATTCAGAAAGTATTCAGACCCCTTCCCCACATTTTGTTACGTTACAAACTTAGTCTAAAATAGTCTACAACCTTAAATAGAAATCCTTCATCTACACACAATACCCCATAATGACAAAGTGAAAACATGTTTGCAAATGTATTTAAAAAGACAACAGAAATACCTTATTTACATAAGTATTCAGACCCTTTGCTATGAGACTCAAAATTGACCTCAGGTGCATCCTGTTTCCATTGATCATCCTTGAGATGTTTCTACAACTTGATTGGAGTCCACCTGTGGTAAATTCAATTGATTGGACATTATTTGGAAAGGCTCACACCTGTCTATATAAGGTCCCACAGTTCACAGTGCATGTCAGAGCAAAAACCAAGCCATGAGGTCGAAGGAATTGTTCGTAGAGCTCCGAGACAGGATTGTGTCGCAGCACAGATCTGGGGAAGGGTACCAAAAAAATGTCTGCAGCATTGAATGTCCCTGAGAACACATTGGCCTCCATCATTCTTAAAAGGAAGAAGTTTGGAACCACCAAGACTCTTCCTAGACCTGGCTACCCGGCCAAACGGAGCAATCGGTGGCGAAGGTCAGGGAAGTGACCAAGAACCCAATGGTCACTGACAGAGCTTCAGAGTTTCTCTGTGGAGATGGGAGAACCTTCCAGAAGGACAACCATCTCTGCAGCACTCCACCAAATCAGGCCTTTATGGAAGTGTGGCCAGATAGAAACCACTCCTCAGTAAAGGTTTGCCAAAAGGCACCTAAAGGATTCACCTTCAACAAGACAACAACCCTAAGCACACAGCCAAGACAACGCAGGAGTGGCTTCGGGACAAGTCTCTGAATATCCTTGAGTGGCCCAGCCAGAGCCCAGACTTGAACCCAATCAAATATCTCTGGAGAGACCTGAAAATAGCTGTGCAGCGACACTCACCATCCATCCTGACAGAGCTTGAGAGGATTTGCAGAGAAGAATGGGAGAATCTCCCCAAATACAGGTGTGCCAAGCTTGTTACGTCATACCCAAGAAGATTTGAGGATCAGGAGCTGATCGTGGACTACAGGAAAAGGCTGGCTAAACAGGCCCCCATTAACATCGATGGGACTGTAGTGGAGCGGGTCGAGAGTTTCAAGTTCCTTGGTGTCCACATCAGCAACAAACTATCAAGGTCCAAACATACCAGGACAGTCGTTATGAGGGCACGACTACACATTTTCCCCCTCAGGAGACTAAAGATTTGGCGTGTGTCCCCGATCCTCAAAAAGTTCTACAGCTGCACCATCGAGAGCATCCTGACCGGTTGCATCTCCGCCTGGTATGGCAACTGCTCGGTATCTGACCATAACACGCTACAGAGGGTAGTGTGTACGGCCCAGTACATGACTGGAGCCAAGCTTCCTGCCATCCAGTACCTACAGTTGAAGTTGGAAGTTTACATACACTTAGGTTGGAGTCAATTAAACTCATTTTTCAACCACTCCACAAATTTCTTGATCACAAACTATAGTTTTGGCAAGTCGGTTAGGAAATCTACTTTGTGCATGACACAAGTATTTTTTTCCACTGTATCACAATTCCAGTGGGTCAAAAGTTTACATACACTAAGTTGACTGTGCCTTTAAACAGCTTGGAAAATTCCAGAAAATTATGTCATGGCTTTAGAAGCTTCTGATTGGCTAATTGACATAATTTGAGTCAATTGGAGGTGTACCTGTGGATGTATTTCAAGGCCTTCCTTCAAACTTGATGCCTCTTTGCTTGACATCATGGGGAAATAAAAATAAATCAGCCAAGACCTCAGAAAAAAAATTGTAGACCTCCACAAGTCTGGTTCATCCTTGGGAGCAATTTCCAAACGCCTGAAGGTACCACGTTCATCTGTACAAACAATAGTACACAAGTACCACGCAGCCGTCATACCGCTCAGGAAGGAAACGAGTTCTGTCTCCTAGAGATTAACACACTTTGGTGTGAAATGTGCAAATCAATTCCAGAACAATGGCAATGGACCTTCTGAAGATGCTGGGGGAAACAGGTACAAAAGTATCTATATCCAGAGTAAAACGACTGCTATAATCGACATACCCTGAAAGGCCACTCAGCAAGGAAGAAGCCACCGCCATAAAAAAGCCAGACTACGGTTTGCAACTGGATGTATTTCAAGGCCTACCTTCAAACTCAGTGCCTCTTTGCTTGACATCATGGGAAAATCTAAAGAAATCAGCCAATACCTCAAAACAAAACATTGTAGACTTCCACAAGTCTGGTTCATCATTGGGAACAATTTCCAAACGCCTGAAGGTACCATGTTCATCTGTACAAACAATAGTATGCAAGTATAAACACCATGGGACCACGCAGCTGTCATACCGCTCAGGAAGGAGACGCTTTCTGTCTCCTAAAGATGAACGTACTTTGGTGCGAAAAGTGCAAATCAATCCCAGAACAACAGCAAAGGACCTTGTGAAGACGATGGAGGAAACAGGTACAAAAGTATCTATATCCAGAGTAAAACGAGTCCTATATCGACATAACCTGAAAGGCCGATCAGCAAGGAAGAAGCCACAGCTCCATAACCGCCATAAAAAAAGCCAGACTACGGTTTGCAACTGCACATGGGGACAAAGATCATACTTTTTGGAGAAATGTCTTCTGGTCTGTTGAAACAAAAATAGAACTGTTTGGCCATAATGACCATCGTTATGTTTGGAGGAAAAAGGGGGATGCTTGCAAGCCAAAGAACACCATCCCAACCGTGAAGCACAGGGGTGGCAGCATCATGTTGTGGGGGTGCTTTGTTGCAGCAGGGACTGGTGCACTTCACAAAATAGATGGCATCATGAGGAAAGAAAATTATGTGGATATATTGAAGCAACATCTCAAGACATCAGTCAGGAAGTTAAAGCTTGGTCACAAATGGGTCTTCCAAATGGACAATGACCCCAAGCATACTTCCAAAGTTGTGACAAAATGGCTTAAGGACAACAAAGTTAAGGTATTGGAGTGGCCATCACAAAGCTCTGACCTCAATCCTATAGAACATTTGTGGGCAGAACTGAAAAAGCGGGTGCGAGCAAGGAGGCCTACAAACCTGACTCAGTTACACCAGCTCTGTCAGGAGGAATGGGCCAAAATTCACCCAACGTATTGGGGGAAGCTTGTGGAAGGCTTCCCGATACGTTTGACTCAAGTTAAACCATTGAAAGGCAATGCTACCAACTACTAATTGAGTGTATGTAAACTTCTGACCCACTGGGAATGTGATGAAAGAAATAAAAGCTGAAATAAATAATTCTCTACTATTATTCTGACATTTCACATTCTTAAAATAATGTGGTAATCCTAACTGACCTAAAACAGGGATTTTTAACTCGGATTAAATGTCAGGAATTGTGAAAAACTGAGTTTAAATATATTTGGCTAAGGTGTATGTAAACTTCCGACTTCAACTGTATATAAGAGGCGGTGTCAGAGGAAAGCCCAAAAAATCTCCAGTCACCCAAGTCATAGACTGTTTTCTCTGCTACCGCACGGCAAGCAGTACTGGAGCGCCAAGTCTAGGACCAAAAGGCTCCTTAACAGCTTCTACCCCCAAGCCATAAGACCCCCCCATTTGTTTTGTACACACTGCTACTCACTGTTCATTATCTATGCATAGTCACTTCACCCCTACCTACATATACAAATTACCTCGACTAACCTATACCCCCCGCACATTGACTCGGTACCGGTACCCCCTGTATATAGCCTCTGTTACGGATACAAGTATCCTGTGTGTTTCTTTTCTCTCCTTCTCCCCTCACAGGTGAAAATCATCACTCCCCAATCAGTCACCAATCAATCATCAATCAGAAGACACACCTCCTCCTGTTTCCTACCCAATCACCGTTCCTTTCCCTTGGTTTAAAAACCCCATCAGTTGTTTGCTCTGGAGCTCAATCTCTCTGTAAATGCCATGTCTGTAGGTCTCTGTGGTTCACTCTCTCTTTGTGTATTGACCTCTCTTTTGTTTGAGCACCTCCATAGCACTTTGTCATCACCTGTGAGTATTGTTTTTGGTTATGGTGTTTGTTTGCTGGTGGGAAAAGGGGGAACCAAGACAAGTCGCCCATGGGCATACACTATCCGTAGGTAAACTTTGTTAAATACACTAGTTAGAACTGGGCGGACCACCCACTGTATTTTTGGTTAGTTAGTTAGCTGTTAAAGTAGGCTAGTCTAGCTTAGGGGTGTTTTGAATACTTATTATTTCTTTCCTTGGGTCCAGCTCAGCCCCTTTTCCTGCTCCCCCCCATTACCGTGTGTTTTACAATAAACCCTGAGTTTGACGGTAGATTTCAGTTGTCGTGGTTATTTCGTTCACACTTTTACTTTGTCACAATTATAATTTGCATGAGTTATGTTACGGGTCTCATTACCATCCCCCCTAGACTGTCGGGCCAAAAGGGATTCATAACAGCCTCATTATTGACTCTGTACCGGTACCCCCTGTATATAGCCTCCACATTGACTCTGTACCGGTACCCCCTGTATATAGCCTCCACATTGACTCTGTACCGGTACCCCCTGTATATAGCCTCTACATTGACTCTGTACCGGTACCCCCTGTATATAGCCTCTACATTGACTCTGTACCGTTACCCCCTGTATATAGCCTCCACATTGACTCTGTACCGGTACCCCCTGTATATAGCCTCCACATTGACTCTGTACCGTTACCCCCTGTATATAGCCTCCACATTGACTCGGTACCGGTATCCCCTGTATACAGCCTCATTGTTATTTTATTGTGTTATTTTACAACACCGAACCATTAGGAGAATGAGTTGTTCACAATTGAATTCCTCATAGTATCATTGCTTATGATTTTGAGTTGATGAGATGAAGACAAATATAAGGTTTGATGAGACCAGTTACCTGCAGACTTCACTTCTGTTGGTGAGGCTGTGGATTAAAAGAGGGTGATCTACTATGGTGAAATAATCAATTGTATCATAATTTAATTAAATCAACAACAGCCGCACTACTACTACTGCCACTAAGACTACAATGACTGTTACTAATGTAATGTAAAATGTCAATGTAAAATGATACTATTACAACTAGTTCTATTGTAACTCCTACTCTCTCTGAGTTTCAGTTACCTGGTAGTGAAACAAGGCGGTTCCATACACGTTCATTTTCAGGACCGCCATGTTCTTTCAGAAGAAGATCCACTTTTTTAATAACAGTTTGTAAATACAACTGAAATGTCGGCATGTAGTTTGTATAGGAATCATAATCCACAAACTCTGCTTCCTGGAGAGAAAAAAAAGCACAAGTATCAAGCCAAACAGAATTGTATGTGATTTCTATATCTTATCAAGGTAGCATCACAAAAATGACTGACATGTCATATCAGCACATTTCCTCTCTCTCTCTCATGTCATATTTATTAGACTACCTTTGGATCTATGTGATGTTCATCTGTTAGATCGGTGGAGAGGGTGTATTCTTGGTCCGGGGTTAGTCTACAGTTAGGATTTTTTTCAATGTAGATTTCTCGGTCTCCATTCCTTGTCCTCCTGGTCTTACACACCTTCAGAGGATTGGAAATGGTTTGGAACACACTGTCATGATTTATTAGCAGTGCCTGAAACATAGAAGCCCAAATGTCGCCCTCGGATCTTGAGGGTATCATCTTGATGTCATGGTTAAGATGTTGGGTTGGTGAGTGAGAGACCCGCAGGTCTGGATTCACCATTTAGAATTACATTACACCCAAAAATATTGTCAGGAAAGCAAAGGCCAGCTTTATCAAGCAGAAATTTGCATCCTGTAGCTCTAACTCCAAAAAGTTCTGGGACACTGTAAAGTCCATGGAGAACAAGAGCAACTACTCCCAGCTGCCCACTGTACTGAGGCTAGGTAATACGGTCACCACCGATAAATCCATGATAATCGAAAACTTCAACAAGCATTTCTCAATGGCTGGCCATGCCTTCCTCCTGGCTACTCCAACCTCGGCCAACAGCCACGCCCCCCCCCCCCCGCAGCTACTCGCCCAAGCCTCCCCAGCTTCTCCTTTACCCAAATCCAGATAGCAGATGTTCTGAAAGAGCTGCAAAACCTGGACCCGTACAAATCAGCTGGGCTTGACAATCTGGACCCTCTATTTCTGAAACTATCTGCCGCCATTGTCGCACCCCCTATTACCAGCCTGTTCAACCCCTATTACCAGCCTGTTCAACCTCTCCTTCGTATCATCTGAGATCCCCAAGGATTGGAAAGCTGCCGTGGTCATCCCCCTCTTCAAAGGGGGAGACACCATGGACCCAAACTGTTACAGACCCATATCCATCCTGCCCTGCATATCTAAGGTCTTCGAAAGCCAAGTCAACAAACAGGTCACTGACCATCTCGAATCCCACCGTACCTTCTCCGCTGTGCAATCTGGTTTCCGAGCCGGTCACGGGTGCACCTCAGCCACGCTCAAGGTCCTAAACGATATCATAACCGCCATCGATAAAAGACAGTACTGTGCAGCCGTCTTCATCGACCTGGCCAAGGCTTTCGACTTAGTCAATCACCATATTCTTATCGGCAGACTCAGTAGCCTCGGTTTTTCTAATGACTGCCTTGCCTGGTTCACCAACTACTTGGCAGACAGAGTTCAGTGTGTCAAATCGGAGGGCATGTTGTCCGGTCCTCTGGCAGTCTCTATGGGGGTACCACAGGATTCAATTCTCAGGCCGACTCTTTTCTCTGTATATGTCAATGATGTTGCTCTTGCTGCGGGCGATTCCCTGATCCACCTCTATGCAGACGACACCATTTTGTATACTTCTGGCCCTTCCTTGGACACTGTGCTATCTAACTTCCAAACGAGCTTCAATGCCATACAACACTCCTTCCGTGGCCTCCAACTGCTCTTAAACACTAGTAAAACCAAATGCATGCTTTTCAACCATTCGCTGCCTGCACCCGCATGCCCGACTAGCATCACCACCCTGAATGGTTCCGACCTAGAATATGTGGACATCTATAAGTACCTGGGTGTCTGGCTAGACTGCAAACTCTCCTTCCAGACTCATATCAAACATCTCCAATCCAAAATCAAATCTAGAGTTGGCTTTCTATTTCGCAACAAAGCCTCCTTCACTCACGCCGACAAACTTACCCTAGTAAAACTGACTCTCCTACCGATCCTCGACTTCGGCGATGTCATCTACAAAATGGCTTCCAATACTCTACTCAGCAAACTGGATGCAGTTTATCACAGTCCCATCTGTTTTGTCACTAAAGCACCTTATACCACCCACCACTGCGACCTGTATGCTCTAGTCGGCTGGCCCTCGCTACATATTCATCGCCAAATAAAAATATTGTTCTGTGGCAAAAGGTGAGTTCAACAATATGAGTTTGATAGAATTCCAACTAAAGAGGTGTTTGACAACTCTGATCTACGTACCTCATCGATGTCAACATTTCTGGGCAGCAACAACACATTTAGGATGGACTCATTATTATCATCTGGGAGTTTGTAAAATAGTAGCACCAGAGCACGGATAGGAGACACAGGAGCTTCCTTATCCTTGGTGATGCCATATTTGCTGAATTGAGTGATGTTTAATATGACATGAGTTTCTCTTGTCTCATGGGGATGGAGAAACTTCATACTGTCATCAGTCACATGGGCTACAGACAGGAAGTCACATCCACCCTCTAGGTGAGAAAGAGAACATTAGTCTTCTGTTCAGATGACTATGACAACCCAGTAGTGGAGTAGTGATGGTACTGATATTGATTAAGAATACATAGTCTATAACCTCCCTGGAAATGTATTACTTACCAGAATGAATCTCACAGTGTGGAAGGTGTAGTTGACAGACCGACCCCTTAAGGCATGTAAACATGAACAGAGGTCCTGCAGGTCTCTTGCCTCTCTGAGATAGAAGCCTCCTGTCCCAGTGGACTGTCCTATAGAGCACCTCTCCTTCTCCCTCCATCCTGAACACCAGGCCTGTTATACTGCACTGGAACAGACCTGCATGGGGGCACTGGAATCTAGAACAAACAGCATGATAAATATAATGTAACAATATTTCCTATCTACGACCATACAATGAGAAAACAAGAAATGTATGTTACCGGTAAGTTCCGTTGCCCTCATGATCCAAGATGTCTGGAGTAAATTCATTACAAAGTTCCTAAAATGTAGTGACAACAGGTCTTAAACCAACAGTTTGGAGAAGTTACTAGAGAATAGAACTGTATATATGCACTGCATTTTGAAATTATTCAGCCCCGTTAACCTTTTTCCACATTTTGTTATGTTACAGCATTATTCTAAAATATATATATTTTTTCTCCCTCATCAATCTACAGACAATACTCCATAATGACAAAGGTCTCCAAGAACACACAAACACTCTTCCTAGAGCTGGCCGCCCGGCCAAACTGAGAAATCAGGGGAGAAGGGCCTTGGTCAGGGAGGTGACCAAGAACCTGATGGTCACTCTGGCAGAGCTCCAGAGTTCATCTGTCGAGATGGGAAAGCCTCCCAGAAGGACAACCATCTCTGCAGCACTCCACCAAGCAGGCCTTTATTGTAGAGTGGTCAGATGGAGGTCCTGAGCGCTCTGGAGCAGGTTTCCATCAAGGATCTTTCTGTACTTTGCTCCGTTCATCTTTCCCTAGATCCTGACTAGTCTCCAAGTCCCTGCCGCTGAAAAACTTCCTCACAGCATGATGCTGCCACCACCATGCTTCACCGTAGGGATGGTGCCAGGGTTCCTCCAGACGTGATGCTTGGCATTCAGGCCAGAGTTCAATCTTGGTTTCATCAAACCAGAGAATCTTGTTTCTCATGGCCTGCGAGTCCTTTATGTGCCTTTTGGCAAACGCCAAGCGGGCTGTCTTGTGCCTTTTAGTGAGGAGCGGCTTCCATCTGACCACTCTACAATAAAGGCCTGATTGGTGGAGTGCTGCAGAGATAGTTGTCCTTCTGGGAGGCTTTCCCATCTCGACAGATGAACTCTGGAGCTCTGCCAGAGTGACCATCAGGTTCTTGGTCACCTCCCTGACCAAGGCCCTTATCCCCTGATTTCTCAGTTTGGCCGGGCGGCCAGCTCTAGGAAGAATGTTTGTGTGTATTCTTGGAGACCTTCAATGCTGCAGAAATGTTTTTGTACCCATTCCCCAGATCTGTGCATCCACCTGTCTTGAAGCTCTACGGACAATTCCTCATGACTTGGTTTTTGATCTGACATGCACTGTCAACTGTGGGACCTTATATAGATAGGTGTGTGCCTTTCCAAATCATGTTTACTCAATTGAATATACCACAGGTGGGCTCCAATCAAGTTGTAAAAACATCTCAAGGATGATCAATGGAAACAGGATGTACCTGAGCTCAATTTCGAGTCTCATAGCAAAGGGTCAGAATACTTACGTAAATAAAGTATTTCTGTCTAAAAAACTGTTTTCGCTTTGTCATTATGGGGTCTTGTGTGTAGAGTGATGAGGATTTTAATTTATTTAATCATTTTTAGAATAAGGCTGTAAAGTAACAAAATGTGGAAAATGTCAAGGGGTCTGAATACTTTTCTGAATGCACTGTATATACGTATTCAAAATATTTATAGATAAATCCAATTCATTTCTCAGTCAATATATTATATAATTATATCACTGTAATAATCCTTTACCAGCGATGGCTGCCAACTCGAGGTGAGGCTATTCGCATAACTGTATGAGGGCCCTGGATCTTCAGCTGATTGGACTGTTGGAGTCAGACTGTTGGAGACTGGATCTTCAGCTGATTGGACTGTTGGAGTCAGACTGTTGGAGACTGGATCTTCAGCTGATTGGACTGTTGGAGTCAGACTGTTGGAGACTGGATCTTCAGCTGATTGGACTGTTGGAGTCAGACTGTTGGAGACTGGATCTTCAGCTGATTGGACTGTTGCAGTTGTCTCCATCCAGGTTAACTCCTCCATCTCGGTGTCAGCCACTACTCTTTGAGCTGGTAAAACTCGTTCTTCTCTCTCTTCTTCACTTGGTCCAGTGTCTGATGAGGAACAACTGGGAGAGCGAGACACAGGGCTGGGCGATATCGGCAAGGCCTGTCCTAAGATGGGATCATTGGGTTCTGGGAAGAGAGGAACATTGACAAACAAAGACAGAGAGACACTGTCCACTGAAAGGCTGTGGCCTGGGGGTCATGGTGGAGTGGGGGTCATGGTGGCCTGGGGGTCATGGTGGAGTGGGGGTCATGGTGGAGTGGGGGTCATGGTGGCCTGGAGGTCATGGTGGCGTGGGGGTCATGGTGGAGGGGAGAATGCTTCAGAAAATGCATAGTTGGACTGTAATCCCAGTTTCTACCCCCTGGTCCACGTTGTTAACCCACCCCCTGGTCCACGTTGTTAACCCACCCCCTGGTCCACGTTGTTAACCCACCCCCTGGTCCACGTTGTTAACCCACCCCTGGTCCACGTTGTTAACCCACCCCTTGGTCCACGTTGTTAACCCACCCCTGGTCCACGTTGTTAACCCACCCCTGGTCCACGTTGTTAACCCACCCCTGGTCCACGTTGTTAACCCACCCCCTGGTCCACGTTGTTAACCCACCCCCTGGTCCACGTTGTTAACCCACCCCCTGGTCCACGTTGTTAACCCACCCCCTGGTCCACGTTGTTACCCCACCCCTGGTCCACGTTGTTACCCCACCCCTGGTCCACGTTGTTACCCCACCCCTGGTCCACGTTGTTACCCCACCCCCTGGTCCACGTTGTTAACCCACCCCCTGGTCCACGTTGTTAACCCACCCCTGGTCCACGTTGTTAACCCACCCCTGGTCCACGTTGTTAACCCACCCCTGGTCCACGTTGTTAACCCACCCCCTGGTCCACGTTGTTAACCCACCCCTGGTCCACGTTGTGAGCCCACCCCTGGTCCACGTTGTGAGCCCACCACCTGGTCCACGTTGTTAGCCCACCCCTGGTCCACGTTGTTACCCACCCCCTGGTCCACGTTGTGAGCCCACCCCCTGGTCCACGTTGTGAGCCCACCCCTGGTCCACGTTGTGAGCCCACCCCTGGTCCACGTTGTGAGCCCACCCCTGGTCCACGTTGTTACCCCACCCCTGGTCCACGTTGTTACCCCACCCCTGGTCCACGTTGTTACCCCACCCCTGGTCCACGTTGTTACCCCACCCCTGGTCCACGTTGTTAACCCACCCCTGGTCCACGTTGTTAACCCACCCCTGGTCCACGTTGTTAACCCACCCCCTGGTCCACGTTGTTAACCCACCCCTGGTCCACGTTGTTAACCCACCCCTGGTCCACGTTGTTAACCCACCCCCTGGTCCACGTTGTTATCCCACCCCTGGTCCACGTTGTTAACCCACCCCTGGTCCACGTTGTTATCCCACCCCCTGGTCCACGTTGTTATCCCACCCCTGGTCCACGTTGTTATCCCACCCCCTGGTCCACGTTGTTATCCCACCCCCTGGTCCACGTTGTTATCCCACCCCTTGGTCCACGTTGTTGATGGTGTTTAAACTGCTGTAGATAATGTTAAAATGCCAGACAGACTATATTGAATCAGGCTGGTAAAATATTGGTAAACCCCAGGAATGAGGAGAGGCTCTTCTCAGATGAAGAAAAAGTAGACGTGGAGAGGGGAGACGCGGAGAGGGGCGACGCGGAGAGGGGAGACGCGCGACGCGGAGAGGGGAGACATGAAGTCAGTAGAATGTTCTTTCTGGTTAGACCTACACTGAACTGTGATGGTGATGTATAGATTGATGTACATTATTGTTATGTTACCTCTAGTGTGATCTCTCTCTAACTTCTCTGCCAGATCATCCAGATTCATCCTCCTCAGGATCTTCAGTGTGTTCTCTACAGCTCCCTCATGGTCGTATCTCTCCACCATCTGATCCACTGTGTTCTGTCTGTCAGTGTTCTCCAGCTGTCTCTCTGGGATGGGAGGAAAGCCTAACATCCTGCCAATAGTCAGGTGAGACTGAAATGTCTTCAGCTGTTCTTCAGTGAGCTCCTCCAGACTGGTCAGCAGCAGAGCTGGAACATCCAACATGGAGGGTCTCTAAAATAACAAAGATGATAAGATATAACAGAATAGAAATACTGACTACTGTTATAAAGAACATAATATATAATGAACATCGCCACACAGAAATATATTCAAAGCTTTATTGTCTAATGTTGTGTGTGTGGGTGTGTGTGTGTGTGTGTGTGTAGGGATGCAGCCTGACTCGCACCACTCATAGTTAAATGAGAGATTAGTTCATTAATTATCTAGAGTGTATGTGTGTACTGTATCATTTCATACTGTAGAACTGACTATGACAGTGAGTACAGGTGATGTAACATATGAGGGTAGAACTGACTATGACAGTGAGTACAGGTGATGTAACATGAGGGTAGAACTGAATATGACAGTGAGTACAGGTCATGTAACATGAGGGTAGAACTGTAGAACTGACTATGACAGTGAGTACAGGTGATGTAACATATGAGGGTAGAACTGTAGAACTGTCTATGACACTGAGTACAGGTGATGTAACATATGAGGGTAGAACTGTCTGACAATGAGTACAGGTGATGTAACATATGAGGGTAGAACTGACTATGACAGTGAGTACAGCTGATGTAACATGAGGGTAGAACTGTCTATGACAGTGAGTACAGGTGATGTAACATATGAGGGTAGAACTGTAGAACTGTCTATGACACTGAGTACAGGTGATGTAACATATGAGGGTAGAACTGTCTATGACAGTGAGTACAGGTGATGTAACATATGAGGGTAGAACTGTAGAACTGTCTATGACAGTGAGTACAGGTGATGTAACATATGAGGGTAGAACTGTAGAACTGTCTATGACACTGAGTACAGGTGATGTAACATATGAGGGTAGAACTGTCTATGACAGTGAGTACAGGTGATGTAACATATGAGGGTAGAACTGTAGAACTGTCTATGACAGTGAGTACAGGTGATGTAACATATGAGGGTAGAACTGTCTATGACAGTGAGTACAGGTGATGTAACATATGAGGGTAGAACTGTAGAACTGTCTATGAAACTGAGTACAGGTGATGTAACATATGAGGGTAGAACTGAATATGACAGTGAGTACAGGTGATGTAACATATGAGGGTAGAACTGTAGAACTAACTATGACAGTGAGTACAGGTGATGTAACATATGAGGGTAGAAGTGATCCTACACTTCTCTAACCGTCCTCTTACCTGTGAGCTGAGCTGTCCTGAACTACCAGTAGTTAATGACAACTCCTTAGACAAGCCAGAGAGAAGGAAGGAGGAGGACCTGGAGAAACGAGGGGGTAATGAGCTGTAGAAGGGCCTGGGTTGGACTGAGGACTTGTACCAGTCAGTGGGAATACCTGAGAAAGTGGGGAAATAGAGGGGAAGATAGGAGGGGGATAGAGAGTCAGTTAGGGTTCTTGTCTACAGTCCTACTTCTCTGACCTCTAACTTCTCTGCCAGATTATTCTGGTTCATCTTCCAGATTAGGAAGCTCAGGAAGAGATATACAGTCATGATTAGAAAGTCAGTTGAATGTTATTTCTGGTTAGACCTACACTGAACTGTGATGGTGATGTATAGATTGATGTACATTATTGTTATGTTACCTCTAGTGTGATCTCTCTCTAACTTCTCTGCCAGATCATCCAGATTCATCCTCCTCAGGATCTTCAGTGTGTTCTCTACAGCTCCCTCATGGTCGTATCTCTCCACCATCTGATCCACTGTGTTCTGTCTGTCAGTGTTCTCCAGCTGTCTCTCTGGGATGGGAGGAAAGCCTAACATCCTGCCAATAGTCAGGTGAGACTGAAATGTCTTCAGCTGTTCTTCAGTGAGCTCCTCCAGACTGGTCAGCAGCAGAGCTGGAACATCCAACATGGAGGGTCTCTAAAATAACAAAGATGATAAGAGAATAGAAATACTGACTACTGATTTAAAGAACATAATATATAATGAACATCGCCACACAGAAATATATTCAAAGCTTTATTGTCTAATGTTGTGGGTGTGTGTGTGTGTGTAAATAGGGATGCACTGACTATGACACCAGTACATAGTTAAATGATTAGTTCATTAAATTATCTAGAGTGTATGTGTGTACTGTATCATTTCATACTGTAGAACTGACTATGACAGTGAGTACAGGTGATGTAACATATGAGGGTAGAACTGAATATGACAGTGAGTACAGGTGATGTAACATGAGGGTAGAACTGTAGAACTGTCTATGACACTGAGTACAGGTGATGTAACATATGAGGGTAGAACTGTCTATGACAGTGAGTACAGGTGATGTAACATATGAGGGTAGAACTGTAGAACTGTCTATGACAGTGAGTACAGGTGATGTAACATATGAGGGTAGAACTGACTATGACAGTGAGTACAGGTGATGTAACATATGAGGGTAGAACTGTCTATGACAGTGAGTACAGGTGATGTAACATATGAGGGTAGAACTGAATATGACAGTGAGTACAGGTGATGTAACATATGAGGGTAGAACTGTAGAACTAACTATGACAGTGAGTACAGGTGATGTAACATATGAGGGTAGAACAGTAGAACTGATGACAGTGAGTACAGGTGATGTAACATATGAGGGTAGAACTGACTATGACAGTGAGTACAGGTGATGTAACATATGAGGGTAGAACTGACTATGACAGTGAGTACAGGTGATGTAACATATGAGGGTAGAACTGTCTATGACAGTGAGTACAGGTGATGTAACATATGAGGGTAGAACTGAATATGACAGTGAGTACAGGTGATGTAACATATGAGGGTAGAACTGTAGAACTGACTATGACAGTGAGTACAGGTGATGTAACATATGAGGGTAGAACTGAATATGACAGTGAGTACAGGTGATGTAACATATGAGGGTAGAACTGTAGAACTGACTATGACAGTGAGTACAGGTGTTGTAACATATGAGGGTAGAACTGTAGAACTGACTATGACAGTGAGTACAGGTGATGTAACATATGAGGGTAGAACTGTAGAACTGACAATGACAGTGAGTACAGGTGATGTAACATATGAGGGTAGAACTGTAGAACTGACTATGACAGTGAGTACAGGTGATGTAACATATGAGGGTAGAACTGTAGAACTGACTATGACAGTGAGTACAGGTGATGTAACATATGAGGGTAGAACTGACTATGACAGTGAGTACAGGTGATGTAACATATGAGGGTAGAACTGTAGTACTGACTATGATAGTGAGTACAGTACAGAGTGATGATGTAACATATGACAGTGGTACAGGTGATGTAACTGTAGAACTGACTATGACAGTGAGTACAGGTGATGTAACATATGAGGGTAGAACTGACTATGACAGTGAGTACAGGTGATGTAACATATGAGGGTAGAACTGACTATGACAGTGAGTACAGGTGATGTAACATATGAGGGTAGAACTGACTATGACAGTGAGTACAGGTGATGTAACATATGAGGGTAGAACAGTAGAACTGACTATGACAGTGAGTACAGGTGATGTAACATATGAGGGTAGAACTGACTATACAGTGAGTACAAGTGATGTAACATATGAGGGTAGAACAGTAGAACTGACTATGATAGTGAGTACAGGTGATGTAGAACTGACGATGACAGTGAGTACAGGTGATATAACATATGAGGGTAGAACTGACTATGACAGTGAGTACAGGTGTTGTAACATATGAGGGTAGAACAGTAGAACTGACTATGACAGTGAGTACAGGTGATGTAACATATGAGGGTAGAACTGTAGAACTGACTATGACAGTGAGTACAGGTGATGTAACATATGAGGGTAGAACAGTAGAACTGACTATGACAGTGAGTACAGGTGATGTAACATATGAGGGTAGAACAGTAGAACTGACTATGACAGTGAGTACAGGTGATGTAACATATGAGGGT
>NC_088410.1:12865821-12880821 GCF_034236695.1 Oncorhynchus nerka
TGCATATGGCTACCGAAACTAACCGAAAATTCAGTCACCTACATGTCGAACTTTTTCGAATTAACTCCATAATGTCGACTGAAACATGGAAAACGTTGTTTGAATCAATCCTGAAGGTGGTTTGTCATATTTCTCTCCATTGAAAGCACCGTCCTTGTAGCCTGGTTTGTTCTGAGATTTGAATGGAAAAATACCGGGACCTGACTTTTGCGCACCGATTGCCACGCAGACACCAAGCGGGACACCTGGTAAATGTAGTCCCTTATGGTCAATCTTCCAATGATATGCCTACAAATACGTCACAATGCTGCAGAGACCTTGGGGAAACAAGATAAAGTGTCCGTTCATTCCTGTCGCATTCACAGCCATATAAGGCGATCATGGAAAACGTAGCCTCAGCAATCCTGTGCATTTCCTGGTCGGTCATACATCTTGGTTTTGCCCGAAGCATTTGTTCTAAGGGACTCACAGTGAAAATCTTTGCATTTCTGGAAACGTAAGACTGTCTTGTTTCCAAAACTATCAATTCCAAGCATATTCGAGCATCTTTTCGTGACAAAATATTGCGCTTAAAACGGGCACGTCTTTTTATCCAAAAATGAAATACTGCCCCTAGAGTCTTAAGAGGTTAAAAGAAAAATCATTTCACTAACCTTTTGAAATCTTCATCAGATGACAGTAATATAACATGTTACACAGTACATTCATTTTTTTTTCAATAATATGCTATATATATCCATAAATCTCTGTTTACAATTACGCATCGTTCAAAAAATGCTACTGCAATGTCAGGACAAATGAAATAGCTCCGGCAGATAACGTCAGCTAACAAGGAATACACATCATAAACTTTGACTAAATATGCATGTTTTACATATGTATAGCAAGATACACTTCTTCTAAATGCAATCGCTGTGTTACATTTATTTTTAACGTTACATTTTGCGTTCACTAGGCTATAATAGGGAGTCGGCGCTCCCATATTAGCATAATGACTCCTCTATCTTGGAGTCGACAGAAATCCAAAATTAACACATAAATATTCCCTTACCTTTGCTGTTCTTCCATCAGAAGACCTGGAAGGGATTATACTCACCGAATTAGCGTTCAGTTTTCAAGTCTGTTTCTTTCGGTTCTCAAACTAGCCACATTTCGGTCGAAATGTAGGCAAATTTCAAGTGGATGCGCACCAAAACGTCGAAAGTATATATTATATGTCGAGTAAACTTGTCAAACTATGTTCATAATTAAGCTTTAACATGTTATAAAGGTCTACAGGAATCGTGAGGGCGAACAGACACACACAAGTTGTTTAATCGATCCTGAGGAAAAGAGAGAAAAACTGCAGAGCGCGCATAGGGTACACTTTTTTTGGGCGTGACCGAGACCTTTCGGCACGCTGAACGTCTCGTGAGACGCGATTCTCACAGTGACACGCCTCATTGAAAGCAGGCTTCTCGCTGAACACATACAGACTCTTCCCAGGGTTGTAAGTGCTTGGTAAGTGCGGATACGATGACGTCAAAGTGGTGCCAACTTTTTCCATTACAAGAGAGACTTTGGGAGAATGCATGCCCTGACACTTCTGCTTTACATAGAGACAAAATTTAAACGGTTTTAGAAGCTTTAGAGTGTTTTCTATTCGATAATATTTTTTATATGCATATATTAGCAACTTTTGACAAAAATGTATCATGTTTTATATGGGTACCCAATTCCTCCAGAAGGGGCAGTACTCAGGGCTAGCCCTAACAGGTTTTAAGCACCTTCAGCTATCAACAGTTAATGTTAAGCATCTTCAGCTATCCTCAGTTAATGTTAAGCATCTTCAGCTATCCTCAGTTAATGTGTAGCATCTTCAGCTATCAACAGTTAATGTTAAGCATCTTCAGCTATCCTCAGTTAATGTTAAGCATCTTCAGCTATCAACAGTTAATGTTAAGCATCTTCAGCTATCCTCAGTTAATGTTAAGCATCTACAGCTATCCTCAGTTAATGTTAAGCATCTTCAGCTATCCTCAGTTAATGTTAAGCATCTTCAGCTATCCTCAGTTAATGTTAAGCATCTTCAGCTATCCTCAGTTAATGTTAAGCATCTTCAGCTATCAACAGTTAATGTTAAGCATCTTCAGCCATCCTCAGTTAATGATAAGCACCTTCAGCTATCCTCAGTTAATGTTAAGCATCTTCAGCTATCAACAGTTAATGTTAAGCATCTTCAGCTATCCTCAGTTAATGTTAAGCATCTTCAGCTATCCTCAGTTAATGTTAAGCATCTTCAGCTATCCTCAGTTAATGTTAAGCATCTTCAGCTATCCTTAGTTAATGTTAAGCATCTTCAGCTATCCTCAGTTAATGTGAAGCATCTTCAGCTATCCTCAGTTAATGTTAAGCATCTTCAGCTATCCTCAGTTAATGTGAAGGATCTTCAGCTATCCTCAGTTAATGTTAAGCATCTTCAGCTATCCTCAGTTAATGTTAAGCATCTTCAGCTATCCTCAGTTAATGTTAAGCATCTTCAGCTATCCTCAGTTAATGTTAAGCATCTTCAGCTATCCTCAGTTAATGTTAAGCATCTTCAGCTATCCTCAGTTAATGTTAAGCATCTTCAGCTATGCTCAGTTAATGCTAAGCATCTTCAGCTCTCTCTTGCTCACTCTCTCTCTCTCTCTTGCTCACTCTCTCTCTCTCTCTTGCTCACTCTCTCTCTCTCTTGCTCTCTCTCTCTCTCTCTCTCTCTCTCTCTCTCTTCCTCACTCTCTCTCTCTAGAACACCTTTGAGCTGCGTCTGTTGACGTGGCTGGGTCTGTCGGTGTCTGTGGTGTGTCTGTTGCTGTGCATCCTGACATTCTGGCTGTGTCGGTCCATCCAGGAGACACGCACCACCATCCACCTCCACCTCTGTGTCTGCCTCTTCATCGCTGACCTCGTCTTCCTCACCGGAATCTCTCACACACAGAACAAGGTGGGTTTAGGGATTTGGGGAGTGTGTGTGTGTGTGTGTGAGTTTGTGTGTGTGAGTGATCAAGGTATATATAGCAATATCTCTTTTTAATATTTTCCTTGTCACTTTGAAATTTGGTGTTGCTCCCCCCTAGGATCTTGTACCCCTTTCTGTGCCCAGGATGACAAAAAAATAACGTAACATTTTTACATACAGTCAGATCTGAATTTAAGCTAAATTTGACTTTTATCCTATTCATTTATCCTCCTCTCCTCTCCTCTCCTCTCCTCTCCTCTCCTCTCCTCTCCTCTCCTCTCCTCTCCTCTCCCTCTCCTCTCCTCCTCTCCTCTCCTCTCCCCTCTCCTCTCCTTTCCTCTCCTCTCCTCTCTTCTCCTTCTCTTCTCTTCTCTTCTCTTCTCTCCTCTCCTCTCCTCTCCTCTCTTCTCTTCTCTTCTCCCCTCCTCCCTGTCCCTCATCTCCTCTCCTCTCCTCTCCTCTCCTCTCCTCTCCTCTCCTCTCCTCTCCTCTCCTCTCCTCTCCTCTCCTCTCCTCTCCTCTCCTCTCCTCTCCTCTCCTCTCAGGGAGGATGTGGGTTTGTAGCAGGTCTCCTCCACCTGTTCTTCCTAGGATCCTTCAGTTGGATGTTGTTAGAGGGGGTTCAGCTCTACCTCATGGTGGTCCTGGTCTTCAACACTACCATAAGGTATTGGATATATTTACTCTATGGTTATAAATGATTATGCGTTAGTATATATTTAGAGTATATATTTGTATTTATTTGTATTATACATTTATGTTTAATTCATTTAGAATGTCTGTATTTATATTATTTCCTAATCTATTATATATTTTCATTTTATTTATTTCTTACAACTTTATTTTATTTCTTACAACGTTATATTATCTCTCTATTATCTTTAACTGCTTGGTGTGTTAACTTTTCTTTTAACTGCTATTTTAATGATTCTTCTTCTTAGTAAACTCTGTTGATTCTTCTTCTTACTGTAATCCTCTGTACCTGTATTTTATGAATCTCTTTGCTCTTTGATTCTTTGTCTTACTGTAGAACTGTGATTCTACTGTATTGTAAACCTCTCTGTACCTGTATGAATGCTGTAAACTTGGGGATATGGACTGCCACTGACTATAGTCATCATCTCTGCTATCACCTACCCAGATGGATATGGTACCACACAACAGTGAGTCTGAGTCTGTGTGTGGGTGTGTGGGTGTGTGGGTGGGTGTGTGGGTGTGTGTGTGTGGGTGTGTGTTGTTGTGGGTGTGTGTGTGTTGTTGTGGGTGTGTGGGTGTGTGGGTGTGTGTGTGTGGGTGTGTGTTGTTGTGGGTGTGTGTGTGTTGTTGTGGGTGTGTGAGAGACTGTGTAGCAAATCTGTCCCATATAAATAACAATATATAACATTATTATAACGTTATCCTGTCTCTGTCAGCTGTTGGTTAATTCTCTGGAGAGAGGTGTTATTAAACATAAATATAACATGTAAATAATACCAGATAACCTAATTTTAATATTATCCAGCTGTTGGTTGTCTCTGGAGAGAGGTTTTATAAAACGTAAATATAACATGTAAATAATACCAGATAACCTAATTCTAACGTTATCCTCTCTGTGTGTCAGCTGTTGGTTGTCTCTGGAGAGAGGATTCATCTGGAGATTCTTTGGCCCAGTGTGCACCATCATCATCCTCAACGCTTTCTTCTTCATCATCACTGTCTGGAGGCTTGCCCAGAAGTTCTCTAGTCTCAACCCTGACCTCTCCAACCTACGCAAGATCAAGTGGGGGAGAGGAGAGAGAGATGGAGAGAGAGAGATGGGGAGAGAAAAAGAGAGAGAGAGAGATGGAGAGAGATGGAGAGAGAGAGAGATGGGGAGAGAAAAAGAGAGAGAGAGATGGGGAGAGAAAAAGAGAGAGAGAGAGAGAGAGTGTGAAACTGAGAGACAGAAAGAGGGATGGAGGGAGAGAGAGAAAGCGAGAGCGTAACCTATACACTAGGAGTCAGGAAGTAGGTGCAGAAGGAGAGTTTATTAATGAGAACAAGTAGATAAACTCAACAGGAGCAGCGTACTGAACGTGAACGGAACCAATACTGCCCGAAGACAGGCTACTGAGGGCTAAATAAAGGGGAAGTAATCAAGGTAATGATGGAGTCCAAGTACCGAGAAGGAGCAGGTGTGCATAATGTGGGTTGCCAGGTGTGCACCGAGAGGGAGCAGGTGTGCGTAATGTGGGTTGCCAGGTGTGCATAATTATGGTTGCCAGGACCGGAGGTTAGTAGACCGGCGACGTCGAGCGCTGGAGACAGTGAATGGAACTCAGGTGTAACAGGTGTAACAGGTGTGACAGGGGAAGAGACAGAGACAGTGAATGGAACACAGGTGTGACAGGGGAAGAGAGGGGAAGAGACAGAGACAGTGATGTAGAGAGACAAAAAGAGAAGCGGAGAGATAGGTGAATGTAGAAATGTAGTGAATGTATGGACTTTTTCCCATCTCCCCTCTCCCTCTTCTCTCCTCCCATCCCCTCTACCATCCCTCCCTCCCTCCCCCCTCCCATCCCCCCTACCCTCCCTCCCTCCCCTCTCCTCCTCCCTACTCCCCCCCTCCTCCCTCTCTCTCTCCAGGGTGTTCACAGTGACAGCAGTGGCCCAGCTGTGTGTGTTGGGTACTATGTGGATATTTGGAGTGTTCCAGTTCCAAGAGGAGGGGACAGTGGTCATGACATATCTCTTCACTATCCTCAACTCTCTACAGGGAGCACTGCTGTTCATCATGCACTGCCTACTGAACAAAACGGTATGGTGTGTGTGTGTGTGTCTGTTTCTGTGTGTGTGTTGTGTGTGTGTGTGTGTGTGTGTGTGTGTGTGTGTGTGTGTGTGTGTGTGTGTGTGTAACACTGTGCTCTGCTTCCCCCATCAGGTGAGAGAGGAGTATGGCAAGCTCCTGTCCTGTATCTGCACACCACTGAAGAAGAGATACTCAGTGGTCAGCACTACCAACCCTTCTTTCAGCCACTCCCAGGTACACACACACACACGCACACACAAACAGACACACACACACACACACACACACACCCTTTTCACTAAGTTAACCTCTGTCCTTTGACCTTTGTCTGTCCTAGGGGTCAAGGAGCGCAGAGACCACGGGGGAGTCGCAGATCTGACATCACCAAACCCCCATAATGCACCTCTTTACCCCTCCTCCCATGACAAAGGTTCCCACTAAATGTTCAAACTGTAAAGTCAAAATGGTCAATATCGTAAACATTTATGAAAACAAATATTTGCGCTTAGCAGTGTAGTTAAGATATATTGTAGAAATGGGAAGTGTTTCTGATTTAGTATCTTGGCCAGAACACACCAGAAACACTCAGCCCGAGGATAGTACTGTTCAGACCAGGTTAGTAGAAAATGTGTCCAACTATCCCGCCCGATAGTAAAAATTGTTGTCCGCTAGCCAGGTTGGCCAGAGCCCAAAATCCTTCAGTTCCATCCCTGATTAGACACTTCATATCAAACTTGATATTAACCACTGTCTTATCAAGCATTAGGTTATCCAATCAGAAGGTATGTGATCTTCATGTCATCCAATTGGAATCCATATGGTCTTTATGTCATCCAATCAGAAGTTACATGATCTTCATGTCATCCAATCAGAAGTTACATGATCTTCATGTCATCCAAAAGATCGGTTCAATTTTACACAACTTCGTCAAATAGATGAAACCATACTTATAAACAGAAGCTTTCTTTCTTTACATGAATGTGATAGATTTATAGTAATATTTATTACCAAGAGCACAAGATAGCACAATATAGGGTGACTGTTCTACACAAATAAATCCAAGGGATTTAGAAAAACATTAAGTGAAGATTTGTGTTAGTTGTGACCTAATGGACTGTTATACTGTCATACTGTAAATGTGTTATTGATCTATAACACTTTATTAATAACATTTAAGAATAATATGCATGTTTATACATTCAGGCTAGTAATGTTTACACATTCTTATAAATGTTTACAAATATAATTGTAAATAGTTTATAAATCGTTAAAAGGTTTATTCATGATAGTTATTATCAAGTGTTACCATGGACACCTCTATGTACCTCTACTACCGTTAAAAAGCTTGGGGTCACTTAGAATGTCCTTGTTTATGAAAGAAAAGCACAGAATTTGTCCATTAAAATAACATCAAATTGATCAGAAATACAGTGTAGACATTGTTAATGTTGTACATTACTATTGTAGCTGGAAACTACTGATTCTGTTATAGAATATCTACATAGGCGTACAGAGGCCCAGAAACCATCACTCCTGTTTTCCAATGGCTCATTTCATTAGCTAATCCAAGTGTATCATTTTAAAATGCTAATTGATCATTAGTAAAACCTTTTTCAATTATGTTAGCACAGCTGAAAACTGTTGTGATGATAAAAGGAGCAATAAAACTGGCCTTCTTTAGACTAGTTGAGGATTCAGCATTTGTGGGTTCGATTACAGGCTAGAAACAAATAACTTTCTTCTGAAACTCATCAGTCTATTCTTGTTCTGATAAATGAAGGCTATTCCATGCGCAAAATTGCCAAGAAACTGAAGATCTCGTACAACGCTGTGTACTAGTCGCTTCACAGAACAACGCAAACTGGCTCTAACCAGAATAGAAAGAGGAGTGGGAGGCCCCGGTGAACAACTGAACAAGCGGACAAGTACATTAGAGTGTCTAGTTTGAGAAAAAGGCGCCTCACAAATTCTCAACTTGCAGCTTCATTAACCTGTGGAACCCCGTTCCGCTAGCGGAACCCCTTGCCAAAAGCCAATGAAATTGCAGGGCGCCAAATACAAATCAACAGAAATCTCATAAATCAAATTTCTCAAACATACAAGTGTTAGGCACCATTTTAAAGATACAATTCTCGTTAATCCAGCCACAGTGTCTAATTTCAAAAATGCTTTACAGCGAAAGCTCCCCAAACGATTATGTTAGGTCACCACCTAGTCACAGAAAAACCCAGCCATTTTTCCAGCCAAAGAGAGGAGTCACAAAAAGCACACATAGGGATACAATTAATCACTAACCTTTGATGATCTTCATCAGATGACACAAATAGGCCTTCGTGTTACACAATACATGTAAGTTTTGTTCGGTAAAGTTCATATTTATATCCAAAAATCTAATTTTACATTGCGTGTTATGTTCAGTAGTTCCAAAACATGCAGTGATTTTGCAGAGAGCCACATCAATTTACGTAAATGTTGATGCAAATACTTGTGTTATATATGGAAATATAGACTTCTCCTTAATGCAACCGCTGCGTCAGATTTCAAAAAAACTTGACAGAAAAAGCGTAATCTGAGTACGGCGCTCAGAGCCCAAAACAGCCAAAATAAATATCTGCCATGTTGCGCAGTCAACATTAGTCAGAAATAGCATTATAAATATTCACTTACCTTTGATGATCATCATCAAAATGCACTCCCAGGAATCCCAGTTCCACAATAAATGTTGGATTTGTTCGAAAAAGTTCATAATTTATGTCCAAATAGCTTCTTTTGTTAGGGCGTTTGGTAAACAATTCCAAACGTGCGTTCAGGTCCAGCTGAACGTCGGACGGAAAGTTAAAAAAGTTATATTACAGGTCGTAGAATCTTGTCAAACTAAGTATAGAATCAATCTTTAGGATGTTTTTATCAGAAATGTTCAATAATGTTCCAACCGGGGATTTCCATTGTCTGTAGAAAAGCAATGGAATGAGAGCTAACTCTCTCGTGACGGCGCTCCACAAGCCTGTGACACTGTGCCAGACCACTGACTCAAAGAGCTCCCATTCCTCTCCTTTATAGTAGAAGCCTGAAACAACGTTCTAAAGATGGTTGACATCTAGTGGAAGCCTTAGGAAGTGCAAAATGACCCACATCCCACTGTGTATTCGATAGGGCTGAGTTCAAAACTACAAACCTCCGATTTAGTTAAATAGTACCCGCAAAACACTAGTCTCAACGTCAACAGAGAAGAGGTGACTGCGGATGTATGCCTTCTAGGAAGAGTTGCTGAGAAAACCTATATCTCAGACTGGCCAATAAAATCTATTAAAGATAGACAAAAGTAAACAATTACTTGTAAAGGAACTTTCTGATCAATTTGATGTTACTTTAATGGACCAAAAATGTGCTTTTCTTTCAAAAACAAGGACATTTCTAAGTAACCCCAAACTTTTGAACAGTAGTGTACTTTCGTGGCCAAAAGTTTTGAGAATGACACAAATATACATTTTCACAAAGTCTGCTGCCTCAGTTTGTATAATGGCAATTTGCATATACTCCGAATGTTATGAAGTGTGATCAGATGAATTGCAATTAATTGCAAAGTCCCTCTTTGCCATGCAAATGAACAGAATCCCCCAAAACATTTCCACTGCTACCCCACTGTGGAAGGGTAGCCTAGTGCTTAGACCGTTGGACTAGTAAATCGAAAGGTTGCAAGTTCAAATCCCTCATCTGCTTTTCTGACCCTGAACAAGGTAGTTAACACACTGTTCCTAGGCTGTCATTGAAAATAATAACTTTTTCTTAACAGACCTGTCTAGTTAAATAAAGGTAAAAAAAGGATATTGCTGCCAGTAAGATTGCACCTAAATCAACCATTTATCAGATCATCAAGAACTTCAAGGAGAGCTGTTAAATTGTTGTGAAGACGTCTTCAGGGTGCCCAATAATGTCCAGCAAGCGCCAGGACCGTCTCCTCAAGTTGATTTAGCTGCAGGATCGGGGCACCACCAGTACAGAACTTGCTCAGGAATGGCAGCAGGCAGGTGTGAGTGCATCTGCACGTACAGTGAGGTCAAGTGTTTTGGAGGATGACCTGGTGTCAAGAAGGGCAGCAAAGAAGCCACTTCTCTCCAGGAAAAACATCAGGGACAGACTGATATTCTGCAAAAGGTATAGGGATTGGACTGCTGAGGACTGGGGTAAAGTCATTTTCTCTGATGAATCTCCTTTCCGATTGTTTGGGGCATCCGGAAAAAAGCTTGTCCGGAGAAGACAAGGTGAGCGCTACCATCAGTTCTGTGTCATGCCAACAGTAAAGCACCCTGAGACCATTCATGTGTGGGGTTGCTTCTCAGCCAAGGGAGTGGGCTCACTCACAATTATGCCAAAGAACACAGCCATGAATAAAGAATGGTAACAACACATCCTCCGGGAGCAACTTCTCCCAACTATCCAGGAACAGTTTCATGACGAACAATGCCTATTCCAGCACGATGGAGCACCTTGCCATGAGGCAAAAGTGATAACTAAGTGGCTCGAGTCCATGACCAGGAAACTCCCCAGACCTTAATCCCACTGAGAACTTGTGGTCAATCCTCAAGAGGTGGGTGGACAAACAAAAACCCACACATTCTGACAAAATCCAAGCATTGATTATGCAAGAATGGGCTGCCATCAGTCAGGATGTGGCCCGGAAGTTAATTGACAGCATGCCAGGGCGGATTGCAAAGGTCTTGAAAAGAAGGGTCAACACTGCAAATATTGACTCTTGCATCAACTTCATGTAATTGTCAATAAAAGCCTTTGACACATATGAAATGCTTGTAATTATACTTCAGTGTTCCATAGTAACATCTGACAAAAATATCTAAAGACACCGAAGCAGCAAACTTTGTGAACATTTATTTTTGTGTCATTCTCATTTTTTTTGCCAGGACTTTATATCATAAGAATGTTAAAGATTTGTTGTGAACACTTGCAGTGCTTTTGTCCAAATATAGCCTTTATCACCAGGTTTTTTAGAAATCCTTGTGGAAAGATTCTTAGAATGAGGAGGGAATCAACAGGGAATCTGGATTCTCCAACAAGAATGTCACTCATGGCTCCATCTTCAAACTCTTGGTTAGTTTATTACTGGCCAACGAAATATAGAGGTCCTTAGGCAAACATCTAGGATCAGAATACAGTACATTACTGTACAGTTCAGACATTGTAGAGGTTGTCACAGATCTAGGCCTGGATCAGCTTACCCAAACCAAAACCTAACTTAAAGAGCTTGGTACATCCATTTAAAAAAAAAAAACTTTTAAATTAGTCATTTATTGCCCATGGTTCTTGTAGAATATAACTTAAAACTGCCTTGTGACCAGGTCAACAGTCGTTCCCCATCACAACATTGAAGAATATTACTTCAAAAATGTGTTATGGCTGCAATCCCGCTAACGGGATCGATATGACAACTACCAGTGAAAATAGGGCGCCAAATTCAAACCACAGAAATCTCATAATTACAATTCCTAAAACATACATGTGTCTCATACCATTTTAAAGCTACTCTCGTTGTTAATCCCACCAAAGTGTCTGATTTCTAATATGCTTGTCAGCAAAAGCACTACAAACAATTATGTTAGGTCTCCACCAAACCACAAAAAGCACAGCCATTTTCCAGTGAAATATAGCATTCACAAAAAGCAGAAATAAAGATAAAATTAATCACTAACCTTGAATTATCTTCATCAGATGACACTCATAGGACTTCATGTTACACAATACATGCATGTTTTGTTTGATAAAGTTCATATTTATATAAAAAAAATCGGAGTTTACATTGGCGTATTAGATTCAATAGTTCCAAAAACATCAAGTGATTTTGCATAGCCCCATCGTTTCAACAGAAATTCTCATCATAAATGGAGATGATAATACAAGTTATACACATGGAATTATATATATACCTCTCCTTAATGCAACCGCTGTGTCAGATTTCAAAAAAGTTTACGGAAAAAGCAACACATGCAATAATCTGAGACGGAGCTCAGAACAGAAGCCAAATTAGCCGCCATGTATTAGTCAACAGAAACCAGAAAATACATGATAAATGTTTCCTTACCTTTGATGTGCTTCATCAGAATGCAGTCCTATGAATCCCAGGTCCACAATAAATGCTTGATTTGTTCGAAAATGTCCGTTATTTATGTCCAATTAGCTACTTTGGTTAGCGCATTTGGTAAACAATTCCAAAGTCACAAAGCGTGTCCACTATAGCGTGACGAAATGTCCAAAAGTTCCGTAACAGTCAGTAGAAACATGTCAAACGATGTACTGAATCAATCTTTAGAATGTTGTTTACATATATCTTGAATAACATTCCAACCGGAGAATTAGAATGACTTCAGATGACCGGTGGAACACTGGTCCGTCCCCTGTGAATGCGCATAGTGAAAGCATGGTCAACTCATGGCAGTGGTGACTATTTCCTTTCTCAATCGACCCCCCCTTCACATTAGAGTCATCAGACAAAGTTCTATTGACTGTTGACATCTAGTGGAAGGCGTAGGAAGTGAAAACTCATCCATATCTCGCTGTAATTTCAATGAGAGCTTGGTTGAAAATCTGCCTCCCCCCAGAAAAAAAACCAGGAAGTGGAATTTCTCAGGTTTTTGCCTGCTGTATGAGTTCTGTTATACTCACAGACATAATTCAAACAGTTTCAGAAACGTCAGAGTGTTTTCTATCCAATACTACTAATAATATGTAAATATTAGCAACTATGACTAAGGAGCAGGCCATTGAATATGGGCACCTCTGTGCACCTTTCATCCAAACTACTCAATACAGCCCCTGCAGCCAAAAGAAGTTAAAACTGCCTTGTGACCAGGTCAGCAGTCGTTCCCCATCAGAACATTGTAGAATATAACTTAAAACTGCCTTGTGACCAGGTCAGCTGTCGTTCCCCATCAGAACATTGTAGAATATAACTTAAAACTGCCTTGTGACCAGGTCAGCAGTCGTTCCCCATCAGAACATTGTAGAATATAACTTAAAACTGCCTTGTGACCAGGTCAGCAGTCGTTCCCCATCAGAACATTGTAGAATATAACTTAAAACTGCCTTGTGACCAGGTCAGCAGTCATTCCCCATCAGAACATTGTAGAATATAACTTAAAACTGCCTTGTGACCAGGTCAACAGTCATTCCCCATCAGAACATTGTAGAATATAATTTAAAACTGCCTTGTGACCAGGTCAACAGTCGTTCCCCATCAGAACATTGTAGAATATAACTTAAAACTGCCTTGTGAGCAGGTCAACAGTCGTTCCCCATCAGAACATTGTAGAATATATCTTAAAACTGCCTTGTGACCAGGTCAACAGTCGTTCCCCATCAGAACATTGTAGAATATAACTTAAACTGCCTTGTGACCAGGTCAACAATCCGTACCCCAACTATACTATACTATGTTTTCACTCCATTGTTTGTACACGATGTAAATGTTTAAAACATGGTTAAAAGTATCATGTTGATCTCATGGATGGTCAGTCCTTGCATCCAGAGATCCATCTGTGATGTTGAGAGTGGGTCAATCTATCCAGGCCCATCCCTCAGCTGTTAACCACAACAAGATGACCTGTTAGTTGCTTTTTAAATCCCAGACTGCCCCTTTAAGGTTCCACCCTAGAACTTGGTCTCAGAGTAACCATGGAGATTCACTAGAGTCTTAAAACAATCTAAACAACGTCTACATTCAATGGTGTGTGTTTTATATTCTATTCTGTTGCACTTTTACAAGTTGTGTATTTTATACTTTTAACCTCATAGTCCGACCAAACCCGTATGCGGTAGCGTAACTACAGCCTCAAGCTCATTAGCATAACGCAACGTTAGCGATTTCTAAAAATCGCAAATGAAATGAAATAAATATGCCTGTTCTCAAGCTTATCCTTTTCTTAACAATCCTGTCGTCTCAGATTTTCAAAATATGCTTTAGAACCAGAGAAAATCACTAATTTGTGTAAGAGTGGTGATAGCTAGCTTAGCATTAGCGTTAGCATTTAGCACGCAACATATTCACAAAAACCAGCCAAGGAATCAAATAAAATAATTTACCTTTGAAGAACTTCAGATGTTTCAACGAGGAGACTCTCAGTTACATAGCAGATGTCCAGTTTTTCCTGAAAGATTCTTGTGTAGGACACATCGTTCCGTTTTGTTACTATGCATTTGGCTACCGAAACTAACCGAAAATTCAGTCACCTACATGTCGAACTTTTTCCGAATTAACTCCATAATATCGACTGAAACATGGAAAACGTTGTTTGAATCAATCCTGAAGGTGGTTTGTCATATTTCTCTCCATTGAAAGCACCGTCCTTGTAGCCTGGTTTGTTCTGAGATTTGAATGGAAAAATACCGGGACCTGACTTTTGCGCACCGATTGCCACGCAGACACCAAGCGGGACACCTGGTAAATGTAGTCCCTTATGGTCAATCTTCCAATGATATCCCTACAAATATGTCACAATGCTGCAAAGACCTTGGGGAAACAAGAGAAAGAGTCCGTTCATTCCTGTCGCATTCACAGCCATATAAGGCGATCATGGAAAACGTAGCCTCAGAAATCCTGTGCATTTCCTGGTCGGTCATACATCTTGGTTTTGCCCGAAGCATTTGTTCTAAGGGACTCACAGTGAAAATCTTTGCATTTCTGGAAACGTAAGACTGTCTTCTTTCCAAAACTATCAATTCCAAGCATATTCGAGCATCTTTTCGTGACAAAATATTGCGCTTAAAACGGGCACGTCTTTTTATCCAAAAATGAAATACTGCCCCTAGAGTCTTAACAGGTTAAAGAATGTACCATTTCCAAGACATTCTATCAAGCATTCTGAATGTAAGCACTTAGTGTTGTACTTGACTGTGTACTCTGTAGTGTGTGTGTATGTGGGTGTGTTTGGGTGTGAGAGAGAGAGAGAGAGGATGTGTTTCAAAAAATTTTGACACAATAAATCGTTGCGACAATAACCTACTGTACATGTCTTCTTAACACACACACACACACACACAGAAAGGGTTCTACATGGAACCCAAAATATTTCTACCTGGAACCAAAAAGGCTCCCTTAACTGTCCCCATAAGAGAACAGTTTGAAGAAACCTTTTTGGTTCCAGGTAGAAATATTTTGGGTTCCATGTAGAACCCTTTCCACAGAGGGTGGCGGCTCTGGTTCTGGACGCCGCCCCACTTCTTTACACTGAGTCCGCTCTTGTAG
>NC_088410.1:12883321-12900337 GCF_034236695.1 Oncorhynchus nerka
TGTAGAACTATGTTCACAAAGTTGCACAACAATCCATTCAACCGAAATGTGTTTAACTCCATGTTTAACTCAACCCCTATGAATCAGAGAGGTGCGGGGAGCTGCTTTAATCTAATTTCACGTCTCAGGGAGGGAAGGAGAGGGAGTAAGATAGGGAGAGAGAGGGGGGGGGTCAAGACAGATGAAAAAGGAGAGACAGACTGACTGAAAAACTTTTAGAATGAGAGAAAGAGAAAGAGAGAAGAATAAGGGAGGAAGAGAGAGATGATCTCTGACACTGTCTATTGTTGAAGGTAGGTTGTCTATATATCACTTCATAAAGACCTTCTGTGTGTGTGTGTGTGTGTGTGTGTGTGTGTGTGTGTGCGTGCGTGCGTGCGTGCGTGCGTGCGTGCGTGCGTGTGTGTCTGTGTGTGTGTGCGTGCGTGCGTCATAAAGACATTCACTGTGTGTGAGGTCTGTTGTCTGACTGAAATTTTTAGTCATGATCTCACCCTCACACACACACACGTAAACACACATACACACACTCACACACACACACACACACGTAAACACACATACACGCACACACTCACACACACACACACACGTAAACACACATACACGCACACACTCACACACACACACACACACGTAAACACACATACACGCACACACTCACACACACACACACACACAGACGTAAACACACATACACGCACACACTCACACACACACACACCGCAGGAAACAAAGCTGCCAGATGACAAACACAGGAAACACATACAGACTTCAGAAAGTATTCACATCACTTGATTTTTAAATGTTTGTTGTGTTCCAAAACCTTTAGGGACAGATTACCGCTTAATCCCAGATGGCAGCGAAACTTTAGGGAGATATGGAGTGAATTTAGTCAACTCAGGAAAGTAGACAATAGTGATTATACTACTAGTAAGCCCTGAAGGGCCCACAGTACAGTAGCCTATGGAATAGACTGCCATTTGGGATGAGCACATTGTAAAGAAGGAACTTGTTTGCATCCCAACGAGGTCCAGAGTACTGTGGTGTTGACAGGGACGGGATTGAAGCTAGTCCAAGGCTAGTTCTTTTCAGATCTGGCTAGTAGAACATTTGCCAAACTAGCCCGTCTGTGACATTTTGTATGTTCAAATATTTCATGGCACATATTTTGGATCCGGGCGAGTAGTAATCTACCAGCCTGGCTGACAAATGCCTGAAATCCCTTTTTTTTTTTTTACATATATTTTATTTAAAGAGGCAAGTCAGTTTAAAAGAACAAATTCTTATTTACAATGCCAGCCTAGGAACAGTGGGTTATCTGCCTTGAGCAGGGGCAGAACGACAGATTTTTAACTTGTCAGCTCAGGGATTCGATCTAGCAACCCTTCGGTTACTAGTCCAATGCTCTAACCCAGGGGTGGGCAAACTTTTTGACTCGCGGGCCACAATGGGTTCTAAAATTTGACGGAGGGGCCGGGCCAGGAGCATTTGGAGGGAGTGTTTGGGCCGGATATACTAAAGCATTAAATGTAGTGTGTGCAAACCTCATAGCACAGTAAGAACACTACAACCCAATTTATTAACTGTCTTTCAAATGTGAAAAATAGCCCTTATCAGTTAATAAATTTGTCTCAAGGAATATGCAAGATATGGCATTTACATACTATTTCGCAGATACTGGGAGGAGGAAATGTAAATAGATTAAAATAACATACACACTGTGATTTATCAAGATTGCGTCTGTTTTTAATAAGTTTCAATCGAAGGTGCAAAGTTAAAGAAATCAACATTTATTGAAAAATGGAATCACTTTCAACATTCAAAACATATTATTACACAACGAAATACTCAAGCTCAATAATATCTACTTGTGTTAAACTCCGCAAAATCATGGATGGATTGTCCTGACCGCGCGCTCTACAAACTCGCCACGGACGCCCTCGCCTTCACGCGCAAACAGTACACGTGTATCGTTGCCAAGCACACAGACATAGGCTGTATTAAATATCCTACCTGCAGCTGAAAATTTAAATTTAAATTAAGAGCGATGTGCGGCGTGTTAATTAAGCTACTGTACCGCTGCTGTGCGTAAATGCGCATTGCTCTTAATTAAAAGACGCACTTCCAAACTTTCCATATGCATTTTTTCATAACACAGCAGAAAAACTCACCATTTCAGTGGGAACAGTGTTGTTGGTCTCCCTTTTTTGCCAGTGCATCAAAGTCTGGAGTTAGTTTTGTTGTGGCAATTCTCAGGACAGATCTGAGGTGTTGGTCAGTTAACTTGGATCTGTGATGGGCTTTGTTGATTTTCATGACGCTAAACGTCTGCTCACACACGTAGGTCGAGCCAAACAACACCAGCATCTTCTGCTCCGTCCTCCGGAGGTTTGGAAACGCGGTCTCGTTAAGTGAAAAGAGACTTGAACTTCTCCTTTGAGACGGAGTCAGACTGAAGATCGATCAGTTCCAATTGCAGCTCCTGCGGTGCTGATTCGGGGTCTTGTGACAGGGGACAGGACACCAGTTGAAGTGACTTGTCAATTTTTTCAAAATCACAGAACCGACGGCAAAATTCTCTGTGCAGATCGTCCAGTGATTTGCAGTATTTCTTCGCATTTCGGGCGGCCTCTTTCTGCACGGCTAGTGTGGGGAAATGTGCGAAAGATTTGTTTGACATTTGCCTGGAGAATAAAACCAGCTTGGATTTGAAGGCTCTCACATTTGTGTACATGTCGTGCGCAAACTGATCTTTCCCCTGTAGCTTCACGTTCAGCTCATTCATGTGTGAAAATATGTCCACAGCAAACGCAAAGTCACAAAGCCAGTTTGTGTCGCTCAGCTCGGGGAATTCTTCGGATTTCCCCATTAAATTAAAAAATGAGCGAATCTCGTCTTTGAGCTCCCAGACTCGTTGAAACACTTCCCCCAAACTTAACCAGCGGACGCGAGAGTGGTAAATTAGGTCCTGGTGATCCGCATTAGTTTCTTCCAGGAACGTAATGAACTGACGATGATTAAGTCCCCTTGCTCGTATGAAGTTAACAAGTTTTACAACTGGATCCACGACGTGATTAAGCTGCAATACAGACTTACACAGAGACTCCTGATGAATGATGCAGTGAAGTAAAATAACATCCTGGTCAGGGTTTTCTTCTTTCACTTTATCCTGGATTCTTTTCAGCAGCCCGATGTTTTTTCCAGTTAAATTTGGCGATCCATCCGTGGTGACATTGGCAAGTTTACTCCAAGGTAGCTTCATTCTCTCGATGACAGCAGACACCTGTTCATATAAGTCCTCTCCTCGTGTTTTCCCTTTCAGTGATTCCATGCTCAAAAGCTCCTCCGTTATCTCAAAACTGTCGTTAATCCCTCGGATAAAAATTAGGAGCTGAGCAGTGTCTTTTATGTCGTTACTTTCATCCAGTGCTAGTGAATATAACTTAAAGGACTCCGCCTTTTTGTTTAACTCGCTGACTATATCTTCGTCAATCAGTTCCACGCGGCGAGTCACTGTCCTGCATGCTAAACTGATTTTTTCAAACTTGGCTTTGCTCTCCGGGCACAAGAGACCTGCTGTCTCTACCATGCACTCTTTCAAAAACTCGCCTTCGGAGAAAGGCTTGCTAGCCTTTGCTAATTTGAATGCCAGCAAATAACTTGCCTTGGTACTTGACTCTTGAATTGCAGTTTGTCGGTGAAAAAAGTTCTGTTGACTCTGTAAATTAGCTGCCAACCTCTGAGCAGTAGCCGCCCGTTCTTGTGTTGACTGCTTGCTAGCATAGTTTGCATGCTTCGTGGCAAAGTGATGGCTGATATTGTACTCTTTGAAAACCGCAACAGCTTCATGGCATATCAGACATACAGCCGTTGATCGGACTTCAGTGAAGAAGTATTTTGTTGTCCACTCCTTATTAAACACTCGGCATTCGCTGTCCACTTTCCTTCTCTTTGGTCCGCTCATTTTCACAGAAGGGCTTAATGGTGACGTGAAACGAAATGAAAATTAAAGTGAAATAAAGAGAAATTACGCGCCACTCCAACAACGGTCAATGTGTTTTGAGTGCGCCATCTATTGGGGAAACGTGGGCATTGCAGGGAAAGGGGAAAAAAGGAGGTTTTTACTATAATTTGGACAAGTTCGGCGGGCCGGAATAAAAAGCCTAACGGGCCGTATGTGGCCCGCGGGCCGTAGTTTGCCCATGTCTGCTCTAACCACTAGGCTTCCTGCCGCCCCAGGTAGCCTAGTGGTCTGACCTACTCGGGGTGGGGATATCTTTTTAAAGGGAGAGCTTCTCCTGCTGAGCTAATTATTTGATTAGGTGAAAGTCCAGCCGAAACTGTTTGGGGTTGCCCTGTACCAATACTGTTCCAGACTTATAGAGATTTATATTAGCTGACTCAGAGTCCTCGTTGTCTAGTATCCTGAGTTTCCACCCCTCAGTAACACTTAACAGAGGGCTAGTGTGTTAATATAGCACTGTGCCATGGGGATGGTCTGTGTGGAAGATGAGGTTACTGATGTTCCCATTTTTATAGTAGTCAGCAAAAAGTGTCTTTTGATTTTCAACGAGGAGCTTCATTTTGTACTCTTTTCTTGCCTTATCATTTTTTACATACACAGGGTACTGTATTTTAATTACCCTCTGAACAGCAGGAGGCAGCTTCTAAGGCCTCTCCATTTGGTTGGAGTGTGCGACTCTCCTGCCATTGTTGGGCTAAAGAGCTTGGACACCTCTCAATTGACACGTCAGTGCTCATTGAAGTTGTATCAAGCTTGGCAGCCTTCATTTAGCATTCAGTCCTTATAAAGTCATGTCATGTATTTTTCTTCTTGGCTTTTGGAAATAAAATATAGCTTCAGACTAAACATGAATCAGTCAGTTCCAGGTTGGATGGTCCTTTCAGGTTCTGTTGTTTCCAGAGCGTTTGCTGTATAGCTTAGGTATAATAATCCTTGGAAGTTGTGAACCTTCCAGGTAATTCTGTAATTGCATCCAAAATCAGGTTGTAGGTTTTGAGTTTTGATTTGAAGTGAAGGTTATGTTGTAGAGGGTAGCATCCTGTATTATGTTCCTGACAAAAAAAAATCCAAGTTTATCTAACTCTAAATCTATGTTTTTTTTTATGAACATGCTGAAAAATGCAGGATCCCATCTGCTCATGACCTCTCTCTCTCTCTCTCACTCTCTGTCTCTCTCTCTCTGTCTCTCTCTCTCTCTCTCTCCCTCTCTCTCTCTCGCTCTCTGTCTCTCTCTCTCTCTCTCTCTCTCTCTCTCTCCCTGTCTCTCTCTCTCTCTCTCACTGTCTCTCTCTGTCTCGCTCTCTCTCTCTCTGTCTCTCTCTCTCTCTCTCTCTCTCTCTCTCTCTCTGTCTCTGTGTCTCTCTCTCTCTCTCTCTCTCTCTCTCTCTCTCTCTCTCTCTCTCTCTCTCTCTCTCTCTCTCTCTCTCTCTCTGTCTCTCTCTCTCTCTCTCTCTCTCTCTCTCTCTCTCTCTCTCTCGCTCTCTGTCTATCTCTCTGTCTATCTCTCTGTCTATCTCTCTGTCTCTCTCTCTCTCTCTCTCTCTCTCTCTCTCTCTCTCTCTCTCTCTCTCTCTCTCTCTCTGTCTCTCTCTCTCTCTCTCTCTCTCTCTCTCTCTGTCTCTCTCTCTCTCTCTCTGTCTCTCTCTCCATTCTCTCTCTCTCTCTCTCTCTCTCTCTCTCTCTCTCTCTCTCTCTCTCTCTCTCTCTCTCTGTCTCTCTCTCTCTGTCTCTCTCTCTCTCTCTGCTCTCTGTCTCTCTCTGTCTCTCTCTCTGTCTCTCTCTCTCTGTCTCTCTCTCTCTCTCTCTCCCTGTCTCTCTCTCTCTCTCTCTCTCTCTCTCTCTCTCTCACTGTCTCTCTCTGTCTCTCTCTCTCTCTCTCTCTCTCTCTCTCTCTCTCTTCTCTCTCTCTCTCTCTCTCTTCTCTCTCTCTCTCTCTCTCTCTCTCTCTGTGTCTCTCTCTCTCTCTCTCTCTCTCTCTCTCTCTCTCTCTCTCTCTCTGTCTCTCTCTCTCTCTCGCTCTCTGTCTCTCTCTCTCTCTGTCTCTCTCTCTCTCTCTCTCTCTCTCTCTCTCTCGCTCTCTGTCTCTCTCTCTCTGTCTCTCTCTCTGTCTCTCTCTCTCTGTCTCTCTCTCTCTCCCTGTCTCTCTCTCTCTCTCTCTCTCTCTCTCTCTCTCTCTCTCACTGTCTCTCTCTGTCTCTCTCTCTCTCTCTCTCTCTCTCTCTCTCTCTCTCTCTCCCTCTCTATCTCTCTCACTCTCACTCTCCCCTTTCCTTCTCCTCACAGGTCTGCTGGGGAACCTAGAGGCCAGAGATTGTCCCTGGGGCTTCATAGCCAAAGGGAGAACACTGTGTGTTGATATAGATGAGTGTAAAGAGTGGGACAGTAACCCACCCTGTGGAAGTAATGCCGCATGTTACAACACACAGGGGAGCTTCTACTGTCACTGTCTACCTGGGTTCATATCCACAACGACTGTCCAGTTTACTGCTCTCACTGGGGAGTGTAAGGGTGAGGATTAAGGGAACAAACCATTACTTGGTCTTATCTGTGCAGTACTGAGAGTGTGTAGACCATGTTAATGGTCATCAACTTTGTGTGGGTGTGCGGGGGGGGGGGGGGGATAATGAAATTATTCTATATAAATTGTGTTAAATTAGCTGTGTTAGTTCTGGAATACACACTGTCTTGAGGTCCTGGAGGAGAGATTAGGGAATCACTGGAGGAGAGGTTAGGGAGTCACTGGGGGAGAGGTTAGGGAATCACTGGAGGAGAGGTTAGGGAGTCACTGGAGGAGAGGTTAGGGAGTCACTGGAGGAGAGATTAGGGAATCACTGGAGGAGAGGTTAGGGGATCACTGGGGGAGAGGTTAGGGAATCACTGGAGGAGAGGTTAGGGAATCACTGGAAGAGAGGTTAGGGAATCACTGGAGGAGCGATTAGGGAATCACTGGAGGAAAGGTTAGGGAATCACTGGAGGAGAGGTTAGGGAATTACTGTAGGAGAGGTTAGGGAGTCACTGGGGGAGAGGTTAGGGAATCACTGGAGGAGAGGTTAGGGAGTCACTGGAGGAGAGGTTAGGGAGTCACTGGAGGAGAGATTAGGGAATCACTGGAGGAGAGGTTAGGGGATCACTGGGGGAGAGGTTAGGGAATCACTGGAGGAGAGGTTAGGGAATCACTGGAAGAGAGGTTAGGGAATCACTGGAGGAGCGATTAGGGAATCACTGGAGGAAAGGTTAGGGAATCACTGGAGGAGAGGTTAGGGAATTACTGGAAGAGAGGTTAGGGAATCACTGGAGGAGAGGTTAGGGAGTCACCGGGGGAGAGGTTATGGAATCACTGGAGGAGAGGTTAGGGATTCACTGGAGGAGCGGTTATTGAATCACTGGAGGAGAGATTATGGAATCACTGGAGGAGAGGTTAGGGATTCACTGGAGAAGAGGTTATGGAATCACTGGAGGAGAGATCAGGGAATCACTGGAGGAGAGGTTAGGGAATCACTGGAGGAGAGATTAGGGAATCACTGGAGGAGAGGTTAGGGAATCACTGGAGGAGAAGTTATGGAGTCACTGGAGGAGAGGTTATTGAATCACTGGAGGAGAGATTATGGAATCACTGGAGGAGAGGTTAGGGGTTCACTGGAGGAGAGGTTATGGAATCACTGGAGGAGAGATTATGGAATCACTGGAGGAGAGGTTTGGGATTCACTGGAGGAGAGGTTGTGGAATCACTGGAGGAGAGATTAGGGAATCACTGGAGGAGAGATTATGGAATCACTGGAGGAGAGATTAGGGAATCACTGGAGGAGAGTTTATGGATTCACTGGAGGAGAGGTTATTGAATCACTGGAGGAGAGATTATGGAATCACTGGAGGAGAGGTTAGGGATTCACTGGAGAAGAGGTTATGGAATCACTGGAGGAGAGATTAGGGAATCACTGGAGGAGAGGTTAGGGAATCACTGGAGGAGAGGTTAGGGAATCACTGGAGGAGATATTAGGGAATCACTGGAGGAGAGTTTATTGAATCACTGGAGGAGAGATTATGGAATCACTGGAGGAGAGATTATGGAATCACTGGAGGAGAGGTTAGGGAATCACTGGAGGAGGAATTAGGGAATCACTGGAGGAGAGATTAGGAAATCACTGGAGGAGAGGTTAGGGAATCACTGGAGGAGGAATTAGGGAATCACTGGAGGAGAGATTAGGAAATCACTGGAGGAGAGATTAGGGAATCACTGGAGGAGAGGTTAGGGATTCACTGGAGGAGAGGTTATGGAATCACTGGAGGAGAGGTTATGGATTCACTGCTCTATCACCATGTTTCCATCTCTCTACAGACCTCGATGAGTGTCAGGGGAAACTACAGGTTTGTACCAGCAACGCCATTTGCCTCAACACCATCGGGAGCTTCAACTGCCAATGCCAACCTGGTTTCAGATTCTCTGCTTATGCTGGGCACTGTGAAGGTTAGTCCAACAGGAGGGCATCATTGTATGTGTGTCTTCTGTTGAATGATTGATTGACTGCTTCAGCTGGAAACATCACTACATACTGTGTATATTTTGTGTATGATCAAGGACAAAACAGAGTGAAACCCTCTTTCCTACGCCCCTTCTCTCTCTCTCTCTCTCTCTCTCTCTCTCTCTCTCCCCCCTCTCCCTATATCTCTCTTCCTATCTCCCTCTCCCCCCTCTCCCCATTATCTCTCTCTTACCCTCTCTCTTTGTCTCTGTCTCTCTCTTTCTTTCTCTCTCTCTCTCTCTCTCTCTCTCTCTCTCTCTTTGTCTCTCTCTCTCCCTCTCTCTCTCTCGCTCTCTCTCTCTCTATCTCTCTCTCCCCCTCTCTCCCTATATCTCTCTTCCTATCTCCCTCTCCCCTCTCCCCATTCTCTCTCTCTCTCTCTCTCTCTCTCTCTCTCTCTCTCTCTCTCTCTCTCTCTCTCTCTTTTTGTCTCTCTCTCCTCTCTCTCTCTCTCGCTCTCTCTCTCTCTATCTCTCTCTTACCCTCTCTCTTTGTCTCTGTCTCTGTCTCTGTCTCTGTCTCTCTCTCTCTCTCTCTCTCTCTCTCTCTCCCCCCCTCTCTCCCTATATCTCTCTTCCTATCTCCCTCTCCCCCTCTCCCCATTCTCTCTCTCTCCCCCTCTCTCCCTATATCTCTCTTCCTATCTCACTCTCCCCCTCTCCCCCTCTCCCCATTCTCTCTCTCCCCCTCTCTCCCTATATCTCTCTTCCTATCTCCCTCTCCCCCTCTCCCCATTCTCTCTCTCTTACCCTGTCTCTTTGTCTCTGTCTCTGTCTCTGTCTCTGTCTCTCTCTCCCTCTCTCCCTATATCTCTTCCTATCTCCCTCTCCCCCTCTCCCCATTCTCTCTTTCTCCCCCTCTCTCCCTATATCTCTCTTCCTATCTCCCTCTCCCCCCCTCTCCCCATTCTCTCTCTCTTACCCTGTCTCTTTGTCTCTGTCTCTCTCTTTCTCTATCTCTCATTATCTCTGGTCCTCTTGTAGACATCAATTAGTGTAGCGACAGCAACAGCTATGAATGCCCTGTTATCACCTACTGTACAAACACCATGATATTATTCTATGTAAGTTGTGTCAATGTGATTATGTGTATTTACATATTAATGTAGAAGAAACAGCAACAGCCGTGTGAGAGGCTCAGGTCTCAGTTTAGATTGTCTGTGCGTGTTTGTGTGCTTGTCTGTATGTGTGAATCCTACATGTAAAGGAAACAAAACGTTACTTTGCATGATCTTCTCTGTTCTGTGCCATATTTGTAGAGCGGTGATTCCAACTTCTCCTCTAGAAAAACAGAAAGTCCTCTTCTTTGAAGTATTCCACAACTAGCACAGCTGACTCTAATGGTCACCTGATCATCAAGCCTTTCATTCGTTAAATCAGCTGCATTAGTTCTGGAATACATCAAATACAAGGAGAGGATTGTGAATCACTGGAGGAGAGGTTAGGGAATCACTGGAGGAGAGGTTAGGGAATCACTGGAGGAGAGGTCAGGGAGTCACTGGAAGAGAGGTTAGGGAGTCACTGGATGAGAGGTTAAGGAATCACTGGAGGAGAGGTTAGGGAGTCACTGGATGAGAGGTTAAGGAATCACTGGAGGAGAGGTTAGGGAGTCACTGGAGGAGAGGTTAGGGAATCACTGGAGGAGAGGTTAGGGATTCACTGGAAGAGAGCTTTGGGAATCACTAGAGGAGAGGTTCGGGAATCACTGGAGGAGAGATTAGGGAATCACTGGAGGAGAAGTTAGGGAGTCACTGGATGAGAGGTTAGGGAATCACTGGAGGAGAGGTTCGGGAGTCAATGGAGGAGAGGTTATGGAATCACTGGAGGAGAGATTAGGGAATCACTGGAGGAGAAGTTAGGGAGTCACTGGAAGAGATGTTAGGGAATCACTGGAGGAGAGCTTAGGGAGGCAATGGAGGAGAGGTTATGGAATCACTGGATGAGAGGTTAGGGAATCACTGGAGGAGAGGTTAGGGAATCACTGGAAGAGAGGTTAGGGAATCACTGGAGGAGAGGTTAGGGAGTCACTAGAGGAGAGGTTAGGGAATCACTGGAGGAGAGGTTAGGGAGTCACTGGAAGAGAGGTTAGGGAGTCAATGGAGAAGAGGTTAGGGAGTCACTGGAGAAGAGGTTAGGGAGTCACTGGAGGAGAGGTTAGATGATCACTGGAGGAGAGTAGGGATTTACTGGAGGAAAGGTTAGGGAATCACTGGAGGAGAGGTTAGGGAATCACTGGAGGAGAGGTTAGGGATTTACTCGAGGAGAGGTTAGGGAGTCACTGGAGGAGAGGTTATGGAGTCACTGGAGGAGAGGTTAGGTAATCACTGGAGGAGAGGTTAGGGAATCACTGGAGGGGTGGTTAGGGATTCACTGGTGGAGAGATTAGGGACTCGCGTGAAGAGAGGTTAGGGAGTCACTGGAGGACAGGTTAGGGAGTCACTGGAGGAGAGGTTAGGTGATCACTGGAGGAGAGGTTAGGGAGTCACTGGAGGAGAGGTTAGGGAGTCACTGGGAGTCATGTTTCCTTCTCTCTTCAGACCTCGATGAGTGCCAGGAGACACCTCAGGTTTGTGGCAGCAACACCAGTTGCCTCAACACCTTTGGGAGCTACCACTGCCAGTGCCAACCTGGGTTCAGATTCTCTAATCACACTTTGAAGGTGAGTCCCACAAGAGGGAATCGTTGTGTGTGTGTGTGTGTGTGTGACTTCTCTTGATTAATTGATTGATTAACTGCTTTAGCTTGAGACATCACTACATACTGTACATATGTAGGTATGTAAAGACTTTATAGAGTCCATAGAGACTATAGCATTTGTGACTTTAAAGACTATTGAGACTATGGATTCTAAAGGGACTAAAGATTCTATAGTGACAATTGATACTATAGAGACTATAGGGACAATAGCTACTATGGCAACCACAGAGACTGAAGCAGGGTAGCCTAGTGGTTAGAGTGTTGGACTAGTAGCCGGAAGGTTGCAAGTTCAAATCCCCGAGCTGAGAAGGTACAAATCTGTCGTTCTGCCCCTGAACAGGCAGTTAACCTAACCCACTGTTCCTAGGCCGTCATTGAAAATAAGAATTTGTTCTTAACTGACTTGCCTAGTAAAATAAAGGTAAAATTAAAAAATTTAAAATAAAAATGTATGTCTATATAGACTATTGAGACTATCGATACTGAGGGACTAAAGATACTATAGAGACTATAGAGACTGTAGAGGAACCGCAGAAGAAGGTAACGACAAGAGAATGGTTGAAGATGCATAAGGAGTAACCATGGTGATTACTGGGTGTGTTGGGGAATAGTGCTAAGTGAATGTGGATATGAGTGTTGAAATGACAGGTTAAGATGATTGACATTTGGATATTAAGAGATTGAAATGTGGATATTAACATATTTGGAATAATAAGAGATATTATTTGTACTGAGTGAATGAGAGCGTTCAGGGAACTAACCTCAGTGTGAAAGAGGTGTGTGTATGAATGAATACCGCAACCAGTTCTGTGAGCTGAGTATTTAACATTATATAGGAATTCTGCGTGATGTGAAGATATGAAAGGAGAGAGTACTATTACCGAATATACTGTATGAATATTATACTGAGGTACTAGAGATGTGATGATGTAACAATGTATGTAGAGTATAATGTGTTACTAGAGATGTGATGATGTAACAATGTATGTAGAGTATAATGGGTTACTAGAGATGTGATGATGTAACAATGTATGTAGAGTATAATGGGTTACTAGAGATGTGATGATGGAACAATGTATGAATATTATACTGAGTTACTAGAGATGTGATGATGTAACAATGTATGAATATTATACTGAGTTACTAGAGATGTGATGATGTAACAATGTATGAATATTATACTGAGATACTAGAGATGTGATGATGTAACAATGTATGAATATTATGATGTAAGTTACTAGAGATGTGATGATGTAACAACGTATGAATATTATATATTATAGATAAGCTTCCTGTGGACAAATAGATAAGCTGCCAGTGAAAATGAACAGAACTCACTGAACTCAAACAGGCTGTAAGGGACATTTGGGACAGAAAGAGTAGACAGTACAAGTCAATAGTTAGGACATGCCTACTCATTCAAGAGTTTTCTTTATTTTAACTATTTTCTACTATCAAATAACACATATGGAATCATCTAGTAACCAAAAAAGTGTAAAACAAATTTGAAATAATATAATTAGCCACCCTTGCGTTGATGACAGCTTTGCACACTCTTGGCATTCTCTCAAACAGCTTCATGAGATAGTCACCTGGAATGCATTTCAATTAACAGGTTTGTTTTGTTAAAAGTTCATTTGAGGAGGCAGGTGTGGTATACAGAATATAGCCCTATTTGGAAAAAGACCAAGTCCACATTATGGCAAGAACAGCTCAAATAAAGCAAAGAGAAACGACTGTCCATCATTACTTTAAGCCGTGAAGGTCAGTCAATGTGGAACATTTCAAGAACTTTAAAAGTTTCATCAAGTGCAGTCACAACAAACATCAAGCACTCTGATGAAACTGGCTCTCATGAGGACAGCCACAGGAAAGGAAAACCCAGAGTTACCTCTGCTGCAGAGGATCAGTATTATAGTTACCAGCCTCAGCGATTTCAGCCCAAATAAATGCTTCACAGAGTTCAAGTAACAGACACATCTCAACATCAACTGTTCAGAGGAGACTGCATGAATCAGGCCTTCATGGTCAAATTACTGCAAAGAAACCACTACTAAATGACACCAATAATAAGAATAGATTTGCTTGCACCAAGAAACACAAGCAATATACATTAAACCGATGAAAATGTGTCCTTTGGTCTGATGAGTCCAAATTAGATTTTTTGGTTCCAACCGCCCGTGTCGTTGTGAGACACAGAGTAGGTGAACGGATGATCTCCACATCTGTGGTTCCCACCGTGAAGCATGGAGGAGGAGGTGTAATGTTGTGGGGTGCTTTGCTGGTGACACGGTCTGTGATTTACATAGAAATTCAAGGCACACTTAACCAGCATGGCTACCACAGCATTCTGCAATGAGCCGCCATCCCATCTGGTTTGCACTTAGTGGGACTATCATTCGTTTTTCAACAGGACAATGACCCCAACACACCTCCAGGCTGTGTAAGGGCTATTTGACCAAGAAGGAAAGTGACTGAGTGCTGCATCCGATGACCTGGCCTCCACAATCACCCAACCTCAACCAAATTGAGATGGTTTTGGATGAGTTGGACCGCATAGTGAATCTAGCAGCCAACATATGCTCAGCATATGTGGGAACTCCTTCAAGACTTTTGGAAAAGCATTCGAGGTGAAGCTGGTTTAGAGAATGCCAAAAGTGTGCACAGCTGTCATCAAGGCAAAGGGGGGCTACTTTGAAGAATCTAAAACAGATTATATTTTGATTTGTTTAAAACCTTTTTAGTTACGACATGATTCCATATGTGTTATTTCATAGTTTTGATGTCTTCACTATTATTTTACAATGTAGAAAATAGTAAAAATAAAGAAAAACCCTTGAATGAGTAGGTGTGTCCAATCTGTGGACTGGTTCTGCATGTCAATGCAACAGGTTCAAAATGATTAGACTACAAGAAAGGGACTTTGGGATTGTTTACTTTAGAAGGTGCCTATTCTGCTTAATGGGACACTGTATCATCTGAAGTGTCTGAAGTATGATTCTGTTTACACATGGTTTTATCAAGACTTCTTGCCCAAGATGCAATAAGATTGAATAAGATGAAGACTTTTTTAGCACTAATTATTAGATTAAGATGAAGACTTTTAGGACTGATTAAGATGTAGCATAGTGAAAACTAAGTATATGTTAATTTTCTTTCTTCCAGAACTGATGGAAATTCCAATATCAAGTTTTCTGTTGAGTTTCCCAATGGTTTTGTCACGTCTGCTCCTGCTCCCCTCTCTGACGCGAGGTTGCCAGGCGGCTCATCATTACTCACACCTCTCACCAGCGTTACGCGCCTCAGCGCTTCATCGGACTCACCTGCACTCCATCACATCATTGATTATCTAGCCTATATCTGTCACCCCCTCCAGTTCATTTTCCCACGTCTGCATTGATGTTGTTTTGTTTCTCCTGTCCAGATGCTGTTCCTGTTTTTCATGTCTGTTAACCCATTAAATATTCATTCCCTGTACTTACTTCGTCTCCCAGCGTCTGGCATCACAGAGCCATTACAGATTGTGTACATTTCCTTTTTAAAGACTTGCTGAGGCATTTAACAGTTAGTGACACTGTAGTAATATACAGTATAAAGATACCTGGATCAGGCTGTTTTTAATAGATTTTTATTTAACCTTTATTTAACTGGACAAAAGTCAGTTAATTAAAAACTAAATTTTATTTACCATGATGCCCTAGGAACAGTGGGTTAACTGCCTTGTTCAGAGGCAGAACAACATATATATTTTTCTTCCAGCTCCGGGGATTCGATCTAGCAACCATTCGGTTTTTGGCCCAATGCTCTAACCACTAGGCTACTGCCGCCCCTTAGGATACCTATCACCCTCGACGTGTTAAAAGCCATTTTAACAATTTTAAATATTTTAACAATAGTTATCACAGTGTAATACAAGGAGGAAAAGTGAGGGAAAATGTTGCTGTCTGAAGAGGTAACATTGAATTGTACACAGCATCTCCTCTCACTCTATCTTGGTTCATGCAGGTGACTGTGACCTCCTCCTCAGACCAATTGGCAGTACGCCCAGAACATTGTTCTGTGATCCAAAAAGAGTATCTCAGATTCAGATTTGAGAGAAGAAACCTTGTTAGTTATCAGTCAGTCAGTCACTTGCAGGAACCAACGTTGATGATGAATAATGAATCATGTAAATCATGCTTATATGAATTGTGTGGATAGCCGTATATTAGAGAACTAGCAGGACTGTCCCGGCAGAGCTCCTGACCGATGTGTACTATGTTGCATTAAGTTTGTTGGAACCTCTCCAGCTTGCTGATAATAAAGAATTAATCATTTAAGTTTGACTTTGAGTCCCTGGTGGTAATTTCTCGACAATGCAAATAATGTTATGTTGTCACATCAGTACGTCAACGATTGTAATGGATACCCTTTTTGGTTTGTGCAAGTGTGATTGATAGGTGAGACCGGCATGTTTGTGTGTCCGTGTGTTTGTGTTTGCGCTTCTGTGTGTGTCTGGCAAGGGCTCAGCATGTTTTGTGTGTGTCCACTACAGATGAGGATATGTGTGTATTTGTGCATCCGTGTGTGTGTGTGTGTGTGTGTGTGTGTGTGTGTGTGATGTGAGGATCTCAGCTTAGCTTGTGTGTGTGTGTGTGTCCACTACAGATGAGGATGAGTGTGTGTATTTGTGCATCCGTGTGTGTGTGTGTGTGTGTGTGTGTGTGTGTGTGTGTGTGTGTGTGATGTGAGGATCTCAGCTTAGCTTGTGTGTGTGTGTGTGTGTCCACTACAGATGAGGATGAGTGTGTGTGGGTTCCCTCGGTGCGCAGCCCTCTGGGTATGTGCACAAACACACCTGGTCGGTACACCTGTCTGTCAGGGCTTAGTAACCACGGTAACAACACTGCTCCCGGCACAGATGAGACGGCTGAGACCATGCTAGCCCTGAGCCCTGACCTCTGACCTCTAACCCGACCCCGACCTCTAACCCCATGACCCTATATCTTGGCAACATTCCAATCCAGACATCTGCCTGAACTCACAGCTGTACCCATCACGTGATATAGCAGTAGTCTGATGCCTGACTGAGCTGTAAGTCCAGAACAGACTGTGGGAGGAGCGCAGTACTACATAGAGCCATGACTACATGGAACTCTATTCCACATTAAGTAACTCACGCCAACAAAGTTTGATTAAACAAGAAATACACCTTATGAACAGCTGGGACTGTGAAGCAACACAAACATAGACAAATGCATATAAACACAAGATAACATACACAGTATACACTCATGTACACAAGGATAATGTGTTGTAGATAAGTGGTAGAAGAGTAGAGGCCTGAGGGGCACACACTTAATATGTTGTGAAATCTGTTATCAATGTATTGCAATGTTTTTAAAACTGCCTTAATTTTGATGGAAGAGGAAGAGTAGCTGCTGCCTTGACAGGAACTAATGGGGATCCAGAATAAATACAACTACAGCTACGTAGCACACAACCATTGGTTGAAGCAATGCAACGACTGCATTGTAGTCGGACTGGAATGTGACCCCGTACCTAAACCAGTTTGAACTATGACCCCAACACATCGTCTTGCATGAGGCAGAACTAAGACTCGAGTGCGTTCCAATAATCCCTCCTCTCTCTCTGTGAAGTGCACACTTGTTCACTCCTTCACTGATCTCACTATCATGCCCCCACCAATCAATGCTTTTCCCGAGTGTTTTATTTTAACGTTTTTGTTATATTACACTCTAATGTTATGTATATAAAGTGTAATATTGGAATT
>NC_088410.1:12900837-12990837 GCF_034236695.1 Oncorhynchus nerka
TATGACAGTGAGTACAGGTGTTTTAACATATGAGGGTAGAACTGACTATGACAGTGAGTACAGGTGATGTAACATATGAGGGTAGAACAGTAGAACTGACTATGACAGTGAGTACAGGTGATGTAACATATGAGGGTAGAACTGACTATACAGTGAGTACAAGTGATGTAACATATGAGGGTAGAACTGACTATACAGTGAGTACAGGTGATGTAACATATGATGAGGGTAGAACAGTAGAACTGACTATGACAGTGAGTACAGGTGATGTAACATATGAGGGTAGAACAGTAGAACTGACTATGACAGTGAGTACAGGTGATGTAACATATGAGGGCAGAACAGTAGAACTGACTATGATAGTGAGTACAGGTGATGTAACATATGAGGGTAGAACTGACTATGACAGTGAGTACAGGTGATGTAACATATGAGGGTAGAACTGACTATGACAGTGAGTACAGGTGATATAACATATGAGGGTAGAACTGACTATGACAGTGAGTACAGGTGTAGTAACATATGAGGGTAGAACAGTAGAACTGACTATGACAGTGAGTACAGGTGATGTAACATATGAGGGTAGAACTAACTATGACAGTGAGTACAGGTGATGTAACATATGAGGGTAGAACTGTAGAACTGACTATGACAGTGAGTACAGGTGATGTAACATATGAGGATAGAACTGTAGAACCGACTATGACAGTGAGTACAGGTGATGTAACATATGAGGGTAGAACTGACTATGGCAGTGAGTACAGGTGATGTAACATATGAGGGTAGAACTGACTATGACAGTGAGTACAGGTGATATAACATATGAGGGTAGAACTGACTATGACAGTGAGTACAGGTGATGTAACATATGAGGGTAGAACTGTAGTACTGACAATGACAGTGAGTACAGGTGATGTAACATATGAGGGTAGAACTGACTATGACAGTGAGTACAGGTGATGTAACATATGAGGGTAGAACAGTAGAACTGACTATGACAGTGAGTACAGGTGATGTAACATATGAGGGTAGAACTAACTATGACAGTGAGTACAGGTGATGTAACATATGAGGGTAGAACTGTAGAACTGACTATGACAGTGAGTACAGGTGATGTAACATATGAGGATAGAACTGTAGAACCGACTATGACAGTGAGTACAGGTGATGTAACATATGAGGGTAGAACTGACTATGGCAGTGAGTACAGGTGATGTAACATATGAGGGTAGAACTGACTATGACAGTGAGTACAGGTGATATAACATATGAGGGTAGAACTGACTATGACAGTGAGTACAGGTGATGTAACATATGAGGGTAGAACTGTAGTACTGACAATGACAGTGAGTACAGGTGATGTAACATATGAGGGTAGAACTGACTATGACAGTGAGTACAGGTGATGTAACATATGAGGGTAGAACAGTAGAACTGACTATGACAGTGAGTACAGGTGATGTAACATATGAGGGTAGAACTGTAGAACTGACTATGACAGTGAGTACAGGTGTTTTAACATATGAGGGTAGAACTGACTATGACAGTGAGTACAGGTGATGTAACATATGAGGGTAGAACAGTAGAACTGACTATGACAGTGAGTACAGGTGATGTAACATATGAGGGTAGAACTGACTATACAGTGAGTACAAGTGATGTAACATATGAGGGTAGAACTGACTATACAGTGAGTACAGGTGATGTAACATATGAGGGTAGAACAGTAGAACTGACTATGACAGTGAGTACAGGTGATGTAACATATGAGGGTAGAACAGTAGAACTGACTATGACAGTGAGTACAGGTGATGTAACATATGAGGGCAGAACAGTAGAACTGACTATGATAGTGAGTACAGGTGATGTAACATATGAGGGTAGAACTGACTATGACAGTGAGTACAGGTGATGTAACATATGAGGGTAGAACTGACTATGACAGTGAGTACAGGTGATATAACATATGAGGGTAGAACTGACTATGACAGTGAGTACAGGTGTAGTAACATATGAGGGTAGAACAGTAGAACTGACTATGACAGTGAGTACAGGTGATGTAACATATGAGGGTAGAACTAACTATGACAGTGAGTACAGGTGATGTAACATATGAGGGTAGAACTGTAGAACTGACTATGACAGTGAGTACAGGTGATGTAACATATGAGGATAGAACTGTAGAACCGACTATGACAGTGAGTACAGGTGATGTAACATATGAGGGTAGAACTGACTATGGCAGTGAGTACAGGTGATGTAACATATGAGGGTAGAACTGACTATGACAGTGAGTACAGGTGATATAACATATGAGGGTAGAACTGACTATGACAGTGAGTACAGGTGATGTAACATATGAGGGTAGAACTGTAGTACTGACAATGACAGTGAGTACAGGTGATGTAACATATGAGGGTAGAACTGACTATGACAGTGAGTACAGGTGATGTAACATATGAGGGTAGAACTGTAGTACTGACTATGACAGTGAGTACAGGTGTTTTAACATATGAGGGTAGAACTGACTATGACAGTGAGTACAGGTGATGTAACATATGAGGGTAGAACTGACTATGACAGTGAGTACAGGTGTTTTAACATATGAGGGTAGAACTGACTATGACAGTGAGTACAGGTGATGTAACATATGAGGGTAGAACAGTAGAACTGACTATGACAGTGAGTACAGGTGATGTAACATATGAGGGTAGAACAGTAGAACTGACTATGATAGTGAGTACAGGTGATGTAGAACTGACGATGACAGTGAGTACAGGTGATATAACATATGAGGGTAGAACTGACTATGACAGTGAGTACAGGTGTTGTAACATATGAGGGTAGAACAGTAGAACTGACTATGACAGTGAGTACAGGTGATGTAACATATGAGGGTAGAACTGTAGAACTGACTATGACAGTGAGTACAGGTGATGTAACATATGAGGGTAGAACAGTAGAACTGACTATGACAGTGAGTACAGGTGATGTAACATATGAGGGTAGAACTGAATATGACAGTGAGTACAGGTGATGTAACATGAGGGTAGAACTGTAGAACTGACTATGACAGTGAGTACAGGTGATGTAACATATGAGGGTAGAACTGTAGAACTGTCTATGACACTGAGTACAGGTGATGTAACATATGAGGGTAGAACTGTCTATGACAGTGAGTACAGGTGATGTAACATATGAGGGTAGAACTGACTATGACAGTGAGTACAGCTGATGTAACATGAGGGTAGAACTGTCTATGACAGTGAGTACAGGTGATGTAACATATGAGGGTAGAACTGTAGAACTGTCTATGACACTGAGTACAGGTGATGTAACATATGAGGGTAGAACTGTCTATGACAGTGAGTACAGGTGATGTAACATATGAGGGTAGAACTGTAGAACTGTCTATGACAGTGAGTACAGGTGATGTAACATATGAGGGTAGAACTGACTATGACAGTGAGTACAGGTGATGTAACATATGAGGGTAGAACTGTCTATGACAGTGAGTACAGGTGATGTAACATATGAGGGTAGAACTGTAGAACTGTCTATGAAACTGAGTACAGGTGATGTAACATATGAGGGTAGAACTGAATATGACAGTGAGTACAGGTGATGTAACATATGAGGGTAGAACTGTAGAACTAACTATGACAGTGAGTACAGGTGATGTAACATATGAGGGTAGAAGTGATCCTACACTTCTCTAACCGTCCTCTTACCTGTGAGCTGAGCTGTCCTGAACTACCAGTAGTTAATGACAACTCCTTAGACAAGCCAGAGAGAAGGAAGGAGGAGGACCTGGAGAAACGAGGGGGTAATGAGCTGTAGAAGGGCCTGGGTTGGACTGAGGACTTGTACCAGTCAGTGGGAATACCTGAGAAAGTGGGGAAATAGAGGGGAAGATAGGAGGGGGATAGAGAGTCAGTTAGGGTTCTTGTCTACAGTCCTACTTCTCTGACCTCTAACTTCTCTGCCAGATTATTCTGGTTCATCTTCCAGATTAGGAAGCTCAGGAAGAGATATACAGTCATGATTAGAAAGTCAGTTGAATGTTATTTCTGGTTAGACCTACACTGAACTGTGATGGTGATGTATAGATTGATGTACATTATTGTTATGTTACCTCTAGTGTGATCTCTCTCTAACTTCTCTGCTAGGTCTACTCGATTCATCCACTTCAGGTTCACAAGTGTGTTCCTCACAGCTCCCTCAGGGCCGTATCTCTTCACCATCTGATCCACTGTGTTCTGTCTGTCAGTGTTCTCCAGCTGACTCTCTGGGATGAGAGGAAAGCTGAACATCCTGCCAATAATCAGGTAAGACTTGAATCTCCTCAACTCATCTGGGTTCATCTCCTCCAGAGTGGTCAGTAGCAGAGCTGGACCATCCAATGTTTTCTAAAACAACAAAGATAACAACAGTGAGGAAGGAATATAAAACCTGACAACTGAAATAAAATAAAGAACATGAATATATTCATATTGTTAAGACGTACTATAATATTTCTACTGGTCTCTCAATATCACATATCATCATGAAATACATTAGGAACATTAACACACACACACACACACACACACGCACACGCACGCACACACACTTACCTAGTAACCTACCTACCTACCTTTCCCACATTCAGCATCTCCAGCCTAGAGATCACAGTCTCCAGACTACGACACTTCTCTCCAGACGGGGTCAACCTGGACACAGGAAACAGTCACACACTGTTCTGTTCCCCTACAGCACCACTACATGCTGTGGTCACTACACTGTTCTGTTCCCCTACACCACCACATGCTGTGGTCACTACACTGTTCTGTTCCCCTACACCACCACTACATGCTGTGGTCACTACACTGTTCTGTTCCCCTACACCACCACTACATGCTGTGGTCACTACACTGTTCTGTTCTCCTACACCACCACCACATGCTGTGGTCACTACACTGTTCTGTTCCCCTACACCACCACCACATGCTGTGGTCACTACACTGTTCTGTTCCCCTACACCACCACCACATGCTGTGGTCACTACACTGTTCTGTTCCCCTACACCACATGCTGTGGTCACTACACTGTTCTGTTCCCCTACACCACATGCTGTGGTCACTACACTGTTCTGTTCCCCTACACCACATGCTGTGGTCACTACACGGTTCTGTTCCCCATACACCACCACCACAATCTGTGGTCACTACACTGTTCTGTTCCCCTACAGCACCACCACATGCTGTGGTCACTACACTGTTCTGTTCCCCTACACCACATGCTGTGGTCACTACACTGTTCTGTTCCCCTACACCACCACCACATGCTGTGGTCACTACACTGTTCTGTTCCCCTACAGCACCAACACATGCTGTGGTCACTACACTGTTCTGTTCCCTACACCACCACATGCTGTGGTCACTACACTGTTCTGTTCCCCTACACCACCACCACATGCTGTGGTCACTACACTGTTCTGTTCCCCTACACCACCACCACATGCTGTGGTCACTTCACTGTTCTGTTCCCATACACCACATGCTGTGGTCACTACACTGTTCTGTTCCCCTACACCACCACCACATGCTGTGGTCACTACACTGTTCTGTTCCCCTACAGCACCACTACATGCTGTGGTCACTACACTGTTCTGTTCCCCTACACCACCACCACATGCTGTGGTCACTACACTGTTCTGTTCCCCTACACCACCACCACATGCTGTGGTCACTACACTGTTCTGTTCCCCTACACCACCACCACATGCTGTGGTCACTACACTGTTCTGTTCCCCTACACCACCACCACATGCTGTGGTCACTACACTGTTCTGTCGGTATCAAACTTGAAGAAACGCTTTGAGGTAAGGATGACGGCTATACGGATATCACTTAATATTGATCTACATAGCTCATTGATCACACCGCTGCTCTCTCATTTAGCTTACGGATTGTGGTGGTTGTGGATGGCTGATAACAAATCTAAATGTGTATTTTAACCCAATAATGGTTGAATTCAAGAAGTTTAAGCTGAGAAAATGCACTCTTGCAACAGCTGCATAGTGAGGATCCCAGCCTATAGAATAACAGCTGTATAGTGTGGATCCCAGCCTATAGAATAACAGCTGCATAGTGTGGATCCCAGCCTATAGAATAACAGCTGCATAGTGTGGATCCCAGCCTATAGAATAACAGCTGCATAGTGTGGATCCCAGCCTATAGAATAACAGCTGCATAGTGTGGATCCCAGCCTATAGAATAACAGCTGCATAGTGTCCAGCCTATAGAATAACAGCTGCATAGTGTGGATCCCAGCCTATAGGATAACAGCTGCATAGTGTGGATCCCAGCCTATAGGATAACAGCTGCATAGTGTGGATCCCAGCCTATAGAATAACAGCTGCATAGTGTCCAGCCTATAGAATAACAGCTGCATAGTGTGGATCCCAGCCTATAGAATAACAGCTGCATAGTGTGGATCCCAGCCTATAGAATAACAGCTGCATTGTGTGGATCCCAGCCTATAGAATAACAGCTGCATAGTGTGGATCCCAGCCTATAGAATAACAGCTGCATAGTGTGGATCCCAGCCTATAGAATAACAGCTGCATAGTGTGGATCCCAGCCTATAGAATAACAGCTGCATAGTGTGGATCCCAGCCTATAGAATAACAGCTGCATAGTGTGGATCCCAGCCTATGGAATAACAGCTGCATAGTGTGGATCCCAGCCTATAGAATAACAGCTGCACAGTGTTGATCCCAGCCTATAGAATAACAGCTGCATAGTGTGGATCCCAGCCTATAGAATAACAGCTGCATAGTGTGGATCCCAGCCTATAGAATAACAGCTGCATAGTGCGGATCCCAGCCTATGGAATAACAGCTGCATAGTGTGGATCCCAGCCTATAGAATAACAAGATGGCGTAGCAGTAAGTCGTCCTGTCGTGTCCCCTGTATATAATGTTTCTTTTTCGTTTTTTTACATATTTTTCTTTGCATATCTCTTTAAAAACCTTTTGCTAAACCTAAGCTTCCAAATACTCTCCTGCAACCCGCCTCACCCAATGTAGCTATTTTTCCTAAAGTATTTATATTTACTTCGGAACCGGTACCCCTCAACTGAAGCTAGCCAGCTAACCACCAGCCATGCTAGCGGTCTTCAGCTAACCGGTCATCAGCTAACCTTCAGCCCGGAAAGCTCTCGCCAGTTCGAACAACGCGACTCTAACCAGAGCATAACGGACCTATTTATTTTTCATCCCCGGATTCATCCCCGGATTCCCACCGCAAACGGAACATTTTTCAGCTGGATCTTCACAACTAGCTATCTAGCTATCTACGAACTGTTAGCTTGCTAGCACAGGCCTGCTAACCGTCTGCATTGCCGCGTCCCAAACACCCATATTTACTTTCTATCTCTTTTTGATTTTTAATTTGTTTATACCTTCCGGAAACCTGCCTCACCCAATGTGATACGGAATCGCTATTATTTTAATTTTTTTAGAACACACTCAAGAACCTCCAGAAGCTAACCAGCTAACTAACTAGCTACAAGCTATTTAGTCATTGTTAGTTTTTTTAACCTGGATAACACTCGCCAGTCCAGCTTCCCTGCCCCATCCACCGCTGCCCCCTGGACACTGATCTCCTGGCCACATAGATGATGCACGCTGGACTGTCCATTAATCACGGTACTCCATTCTGCTTGTTTGTTTTATCTGTTGGCCCCGTTGCCTAGTCAACGCCATTTTACCTGCTGTTGTCGTGCTAGCTGATTAGCTGTTGTTGCCTCACCTACTGTTTTAGCTAGCTTTCCCAATTCAACACCTGTGATTACTGTATGCCTCGCTGTATGTCTCTCTCAAATGTCAATATGCCTTGTATACTGTTGTTCAGGTTAGTTATCATTGTTTTAGTTCACAATGGAGCCCCTAGTTCCACTCTTCATACCCCTGATAACTCCTTTGTCCCACCTCCCACACATGCGGTGACCTCACCCATTACAACCAGCATGTCCAGAGATACAACCTCTCTCATCATCACCCGGGGCCTGGGCTTACCTCCGCTGTACCCGCACCCCACCATACCCCTGTCTGTGCATTATGCCCTGAATATATTCTACCATGCCCAGAAACCTTTTCCTCTTATTCTCTGTCCCCAACGCTCTAGGCGACCAGTTTTGATAGCCTTTAGCCGCACCCTCATACTACTCCTTCTCTGTTCCGCGGGTGATGTGGAGGTAAACCCAGGCCCTGCATGTCCCCGGGCACCCTCATTTGTTGACTTCTGTGATCGAAAAAGCCTTGGTTTCATGCATGTCAACATCAGAAGCCTCCTCCCTAAGTTTGTTTTACTCACTGCTTTAGCACACTCTGCTAACCCTGATGTCCTTGCTGTGTCTTAATCCTGGCTCAGGAAGGCCACCAAAAATTCAGAGATTTCCATACCCAACTATAACATCTTCCGTCAAGATAGAACTGCCAAAGGGGGAGAAGTTGCAGTCTACTGCAGAGATAGCCTGCAAAGTAATGTCATACTTTCCAGGTCCATACCCAAACAGTTCGAACTACTAATTTTGAAAATTACTCTCTCCAGAAATAAGTCTCTCACTGTTGCCGCCTGCTACCGACCCCCCTCAGCTCCCAGCTGTGCCCTGGACACCATTTGTGAATTGATCGCCCCCCATCTAGCTTCAGTTTGTTCTGTTAGGTGACCTAAACTGGGATATGCTTAACACCCCGGCAGTCCTACAATCTAAGCTAGATGCCCTCAATCTCACACAAATCATCAAGGAACCCACCAGGTACAACCCTAACTCTGTAAACAAGGCCACCCTCATAGACGTCATCCTGACCAACTGGCCCTCCAAATACACCTCCGCTGTCTTCAACCAGGATCTCAGCGATCACTGCCTCATTGCCTGTATCCGCTACGGAGCCGCAGTCAAACGACCACCCCTCATCACTGTCAAACGCTACCTAAAACACTTCTGTGAGCAGGCCTTCCTAATCGACCTGGCCCGGGTATCCTGGAAGGACATTGACCTCATCCCGTCAGTTGAGGATGCCTGGTCATTCTTTAAAAGTAACTTCCTCTCCATTTTAGATAAGCATGCTCCGTTCAAAAAATGCAGAACTAAGAACAGATACAGCCCTTGGTTCACTCTAGACCTGACTGCCCTCGACCAGCACAAAAACATCCTGTGGCGGACTGCAATAGCATCGAATAGTCCCCGTGATATGCAACTGTTCAGGGAAGTCAGGAACAAATACACGCAGTCAGTCAGGAAAGCTAAGGCCAGCTTCTTCAGGCAGAAGTTTGCATCCTGTAGCTCCAACTCCAAAAAGTTCTGGGACACTGTGAAGTCCATGGAGAACAAGAGCACCTCCTCCCAGCTGCCCACTGCACTGAGGCTAGGTAACACGGTCACCACCGATAAATCCATGATTATCGAAAACTTCATTAATGTGGACGGACCACTAGAGGGCAGGCTGGGCTCATGGATAGTTGCCCAACAGAGCCTGGGAGACAAGGTAACCAGAGTCAATTAAGCACAGCTGACGGTACTAATGAGATACTCTCCTTCCCCTATAAAAGAGAGAATGGAACCAGAAGAGAGAGGGGAAACTATCTCTGGAAGATGGCCACCGAGAGAGAGAAGCTGTGCTGAAAGAACCACTAAGACGGTGACAAAACCGTGATTTATGTTTGTTGTAGTTTAAAGATTATCCTATTGTGTTCTTGTTTCATCTGGAGAAGAAGATGTGTGTTTTTCCTTGGAAGATTTTTCATTGATTATGTTTGAATGTTTTTGTTGACAAAATACTCTCAATAGAGAACCGTGTTCAATCAGAAAAACCTTTTTCCTGACTCGTTTATTCCACCTTCCCGCTTTAGAGTGACGCCTAATTACTTGGTACGCTCACATTGGTGGAGGATGCAGGCATTAGGTGGACGAGTGACACAAGGATAAGTGAGTAAATCAAGATTCTTCCAGTAGACCCGGAGGAACCATTCAAGAACAATGGATAACGCCCTACTACAACAATTGATCACGGCACAGCGGACAACCATAGAACTCCTGCAACAACAGCTGAACCGACTAGAAGAACCTAGAGTTAAGCCAAGAGCGGCTGCTCACGCCATCTTACCTCGTCTCTCCAAGGAGGATGATATTGAGGCCTTCCTCATGACCTTCGAAAGGACGGCCACCTTGGAAGAGTGGCCGCCCACAGAATGGGCGAGCGCATTAGCCCCTCTTTTGACCGGGGTGGCTCAGGAAGCCTATTTTGACCTGGATTCCCACGAAGCTGCGGACTATGGGCGACTAAAACCGAGATCCTGTCCCGGTACCAGCTGACTGCCAGAGATAGGGCTGTAAAGTTCCATCAATGGACCTATACAGCTGATCAACCCGTCCGTGCCCAGATCTTCGCCTTAATACGACTGACGAAACAGTGGCTAGAACCTGGAAAGGGAGTAGGACATGTGATAGAGACTCTCGTAGTGGACAAGATATTGAGAGAATTACCCAGTGACTTAAAAGGGTTGTGGGGCAAGCCAACCCGTTGTCAGCCGACGACATAGCCCAGGCGGTGGAAACATATCGGTCTACAGGGGAGTTGTTAAAAAGTGACAAGGAGGAACGGAAGGAGTCTTGCAATCCCGTACCACGACTCACCCCGCGCGCTCGCCACCGAAACGTCCCAAGCCCCTCCCGGAGGTGGGAGAAGTCAGCCACCACACAGCAGGGTCGGTGTTATAAATGTCAGTCTCCCAACCATTATGCCCCACAATGTCCTAGCAAGGATGAGCCCATGGTCACGGAGTCATCACTGCCTACCCCCACACATCCCGTTTTGAGGGGGCAGGATCAACACTGTTGGTTAGCAGAGATAGCCCCAGCCTCAGAGATTCCGGTGCAAGTCGAAGGACAAGATGTGGTAGCTATTCTCGACTTCGGGAAGTATGGTTACGTTAGTAGAGGAGCGGATGGTGACCTCCGCAACACTGCTACCAGACAAAGTAGCCGTATCCTGTATCCATGGAGACACCCACTATTACCCCACTGTGAATCTGCCTATTATCACTCCAAAAGGAAGGTGTACAGTCAGGGCCGGGAAAGTGCCGCAGCTGAAGGTGCCATTATTGATCGGGAGAGACTGTCCCTTATATAAGGAGCTTCGGCAGATGACGTTATGCACGGGAAGAAGGGGGACAGGAAAGAAGAGAAAATCCAAGCCCGAGGTAGTAGTCCTACAAGGAGACGTGGCCGCGTCCTCGTCCTCTGCAGCAGAGGAAGAAATAGCGACCCAACGTTTACGACAGATATTCCAAGAAACCACCGATGAAGACACATGTGAAGGGCTATACACAACGCAGGAAGGAAGGAGCAACCAGGCGTTAAGGGATATATTTGAAGCTCCATCCGAGGAGGGAACCTGGAAGGGATTCTCCTCGGTCACCCCTGATGGGGATGTGGAACAACCTCCACATCCCTCTACCGAGGTCGACCTGCCCCAGGAATTAAAGGGACAGTTCGGCACCTCGCAGCATAGAGACCCAGACCTAAGGGAGGCCATGAGGAAGGTGAAGGTGATCGACGGGAGGAACGTCGATGGATCAGGTGAGCCCCCTCTTCCTTACTATGCAATCAGGCGGGGTCTCTTATACTGGGTCGTACGACGAAGGGGGGAAAACCAGGAATTACTAATGGTGCCTAGGCCATACAGAGATACAGTTCTACAGTTAGCCCATTCCCACGTCCTAGGAGGACACCTGGCACGAGACAAGACTATTGACAGAATCATGCAGAGATTCTATTGGCCCCGGGTCACCCGGGATGTGGCCAGGTATTGTAGGACGTGTGATCAATGTCAACGTACAGCCCCACGGCCACACCTACGTAACCCTTTGATTCCTCTCCCCATCATAGAGACTCCCTTTGAACGCATAGCTATGGACCTCGTAGGACCCCTCCCAAAATCCGCCAGAGGACACGAGTACATCCTAGTGGTTATAGATTATGCTACCAAGTTCCCGGAGGCCATACCCCTGCGTAACATGTCGTCAAAGGGAATTGCCAAGGAGTTATTCCTGATGTTCTCTCGTGTGGGCCTCCCCAAGACTATCTTGACGGATCAAGGAACCCCGTTCATGTCCCGGTTGATGAAGGACTTGTGTCGGTTATATCAGGTTCAACAGATACGTACAAGCATATTCCACCCTCAAACAGACGGGTTGTGTGAACGCTTGAACAAAACGATAAAAAGCATGTTGAGAAGGGTGGTGTCCCGAGATGGGAAAAACTGGGACATGCTTCTCCCACACTTAATGTTTGCCCTGCGAGAAGTACCCCAGGCATCCACTGGATTCTCTCCGTTTGAATTGCTCTATGGCAGACCCTGTCGAGGAATCCTCGACTTAGCCAAGGAGACCTGGGAGACCCAACCATGCCCCTTTCGATCCACAATAGAACACGTTACCCTGATGAGAGACCGCCTGTCAGCAGTGTGGCCCATAGTCAAGGAGCATATGGAGAAGGCCCAAAGGACCCAAGGCCGGGCCTATGATAAGTCTGCGACCCCCGTGAGTTCACCGTGGGAGAGAAAGTGATGGTGCTTGTGCCCACGGCCGAACATCGCTTGCTGGCGCAGTGGAGGGGGCCCTACGAGATAATGAAAAGGGTCTCACCGGTCAATTACCTCATCAAGCAACCTGACAGGAGGAAGAAGGTCCAAATCTATCACATAAACCTGCTGAAGACATACCATGGACGAGAGGAGGAGGTGGCTTTGATGGCCCTGGAGGGCAAAGGAAAAGAGGAGGCTCTACCACAGGTGCGCCGTGGCAAACTCTCCTACCGGAGCAGTCAAGACAGCTAGACAAGCTGATTATGAACTTCGGTCGAATATTCTCTCCATTCCCAGGACAAACAGATGTCCTGTTCCACCATATCCACACTGAACCCGGCAAGAAGGTGCATATCCGCCCTTACAGGATTCCTGAGGCTCGCAGAGTCATCGCTAAGAAAGAGGTGAGGAGATGTTGAGGATGGGCGTGATCGAGCCCTCGACGAGTGAGTGGTCCAGTCCCATAGTCCTGGTCCCCAAATCCGATGGTAGTATGAGACTCTGCAACGACTTTAGGGCGTGAATGCCATCTCTACATTCGATGCGTATCCCATGCCCCGCGTGGATGAACTCTTGGAGCGCTTAGGAAAGGCCAAGTTCATCACTACCCTGGATTTGACGAAGGGATATTGGCAAGTGCCGGTGGCTCCGGAGGATCGCCCAAAGACTGCCTTCGCCACTCCAGAGGGGCTTTTCCAGTATGTGAGGATGCCCTTCGGGCTGCACGGGCCGCTGCAACCTTCCAACGCCTCATGGATGCCATTCTACGGCCCCATCAAGAGTATGCAGCGGCGTACATAGACGATGTGGTCATCCACAGCGAGGACTGGGATAGTCACCTCCTGCGATTACGGGCGGTGCTCGTGAGTTTGGAAGCCACAGGGTTGACAGCCAATCCAAATAAATGCTGCCTGGGTTTGTCCGAGCGGAATACCTGGGGTACACCGTGGGGAATGGGAAAATACGCCCACAGGCAGAGAAGACCAGGGCAATTCGTGACTGGCCTCGACCCCGGACCAAGCGAGACGTTCGGGCCTTCTTAGGGATAACAGGATATTATCGCCGTTTTATCCCGGGATATGCAACCATTGCCAACCCCCTCACAAACCTCATCAGGAAAAACCTGCCAAACCAGGTAGAGTGGAAAGACGAGACGGAAGAGGCCTTTCAATTGTTAAAAGATGGCCTGTGTTCTGATCCCGTTCTACAGGCTCCGGACTTCTCACAAGAGTTCATTGTGCAGGTCGACGCCTCGGATACAGGGCTCGGGGCCGTACTAGCTCAGGGTAAAGGTGAAGCAGAGAAGCCGATTCTCTTCATTAGTAGGAAACTCAGCGATCGGGAACAGAGGTATGCGACCGTAGAGAAAGAGGCCTTAGCCATCAAGTGGGCCCTCGATTATCTCCGGTACTACCTACTGGGTCGGAGGTTTGCATTAGTTACTGACCATGCGCCCCTCATGTGGATGGCTGGTAAGAGAAACAATAACAACAGAATAGCCAGATGGTTTTTGTCTTTACAACCATTCTCTTTCCATGTCATCCACAGGGCCGGATCGAGGAACGGGAATGCAGACGCGCTGTCCCGACGCGACCAAGACGGTGCGTCTGGCGCCCGACCCTCGGTTCGGTCCTGGGGGAAGGTATGTGGACGGACCACTAGAGGGCAGGCTGGGCTCATGGATAGTTGCCCAACAGAGCCTGGGAGACAAGGTAACCAGAGTCAATTAAGCACAGCTGACGGTACTAATGAGATACTCTCCTTCCCCTATAAAAGAGAGAATGGAACCAGAAGAGAGAGGGGAAACTATCTCTGGAAGATGGCCACCGAGAGAGAGAAGCTGTGCTGAAAGAACCACTAAGACGGTGACAAAACCGTGATTTATGTTTGTTGTAGTTTAAAGATTATCCTATTGTGTTCTTGTTTCATCTGGAGAAGAAGATGTGTGTTTTTCCTTGGAAGATTTTTCATTGATTATGTTTGAATGTTTTTGTTGACAAAATACTCTCAATAGAGAACCGTGTTCAATCAGAAAAACCTTTTTCCTGACTCGTTTATTCCACCTTCCCGCTTTAGAGTGACGCCTAATTACTTGGTACGCTCACATTAAGCATTTCTCAACGGCTGGCCATGCCTTCCGCCTGGCTACTCCAACCTCGGCCAACAGCTCCGCCCCCCGCAGCTCCTCGCCCAAGCCTCTCCAGGTTCTCCTTTACCCAAATCCAGATAGCAGATGTTCTGAAAGAGCTCCAAAACCTGGACCCGTACAAATCAGCTGGGCTTGACAATCTGGACCCTCTATTTCTGAAACTATCCACCGCCATTGTCGCAACCCCTATTACCAGCCTGTTCAACCTCTCTTTCATATCGTCCGAGATCCCCAAGGATTAGAAAGCTGCCACAGTCATCCCCCTCTTCAAAGGGGGAGACACCCTGGACCCAAACTGTTACAGACCTATATCCATCCTGCCCTGCCTATCTAAGGTCTTCGAAAGCCAAGTCAACAAACAGGTCACTGACCATCTCGAATCCCACCGTACCTTCTCCGCTGTGCAATCTGGTTTCCGAGCCGGTCACGGGTGCACCTCAGCCACACTCAAGGTACTAAACGATATCATAACCGCCATCGATAAAAGACAGTACTGTGCAGCCGTCTTCATCGACCTTGCCAAGGCGACTCTGTCAATCACCATATTCTTATCGGCAGACTCAGTAGCCTCGGTTTTTCGGATGACTGCCTTGCCTGGTTCACCAATTACTTTGCAGACAGAGTTCAGTGTGTCAAATCGGAGGGCATGCTGTCCGGTCCTCTGGCAGTCTCTATGGGGGTGCCCCAGGGTTCAATTCTCGGGCCGACTCTTTTCTCTGTATATATCAATGATGTTGCTCTTGCTGTGGGCGATTCCCTGATCCACCTCTACGCAGACGACACCATTCTATATACTTTTGGCCCGTCATTGGACACTGTGCTTTCTAACCTTCAAACGAGCTTCAATGCCATACAGCACTCCTTCCGTGGCCTCCAATTGCTCTTAAACGCTAGTAAAACCAAATGCATGCTTTTCAACCGATCGCTGCCTGCACCCGCATGCCCGACTAGCATCACCACCCTGGATGGTTCCGACCTTGAATATGTGGACATCTATAAGTACCTAGGTGTCTGGCTAGACTGCAAACTCTCCTTCCAGACTCATATCAAACATCCCCAATCGAAAATCAAATCAAGAGTTGGCTTTCTATTCCGCAACAAAGCCTCCTTCACTCACGCCGCCAAGCTTACCCTAGTAAAACAGACTATCCTACCGATCCTCAACTTCGGCGATGTCATCTACAAAATGGCTTCCAACACTCTACTCAGCAAACTGGATGCAGTCTATCACAGTGCCATCCGTTTTGTCACTAAAGCACCTTATACCACCCACCACTGCGACTTGTATGCTCTAGTCGGCTGGCCCTCGCTACATATTCGTCGCCAGACCCACTGGCTCCAGGTCATCTACAAGTCAATGCTAGGTAAAGCTCCGCCTTATCTCAGTTCACTGGTCACGATGGCAACACCCATCCGTAGCACGCGCTCCAGCAGGTGTAGCTCATTGATCATCCCAAAAGCCAACACCTCATTTGGCCACCTTTCGTTCCAGTACTCTGCTGCCTGTGACCGGAACGAATTGCAAAAATCGCTGAAGTTGGAGACTTTTATCTCCCTCACCAACTTCAAACATCAGCTATCTGAGCAGCTAACCGATCGCTGTAGCTGTACATAGTCTATTGGTAAATAGCCCACCCATTTTCACCTACCTCATCCCCATACTGTTTTTATTTATTTACTTTTCTGCTCTTTTGCACACCAATATCTCTACCTGTACATGACCATCTGATCATTTATCACTCCAGTGTTAATCTGCAAAATTGTAATTATTCGCCTACCTCATGCCTTTTGCACACATTGTATATAGACTCCCCCCTTTTTTTCTACTGTGTTATTGACTTGTTAATTATTTACTCCATGTGTAACTCTGTGTTGTCTGTTCACACTGCTATGCTTTATCTTGGCCAGGTCGCAGTTGCAAATGAGACCTTGTTCTCAACTAGCCTACCTGGTTAAATAAAGGTGAAATATATATATATTTTTTTAAATAAAAAAAGCTGCATAGTGTGGATCCAGCCTATAGAATAACAGCTGCATAGTGTGGATCCCAGCCTATAGAATAACAGCTGCATAGTGTGGATCCCAGCCTATAGAATAACAGCTGCATAGTGTGGATCCCAGCCTATAGAATAACAGCTGCATAGTGTGGATCCCAGCCTATAGAATAACAGCTGCATAGTGTGGATCCCAGCCTATAGAATAACAGCTGCATAGTGTGGATCCCAGCCTATAGAATAACAGCTGCATAGTGCGGATCCCAGCCTATAGAATAACAGCTGCATAGTGTGGATCCCAGCCTATAGAATAACAGCTGCATAGTGTGGATCCCAGCCTATAGAATAACAGCTGCATAGTGTGGATCCCAGCCTATAGAATAACAGCTGCATAGTGCAGATCCCAGCCTATGGAATAACAGCTGCATAGTGCGGATCCCAGCCTATAGAATAACAGCTGCATAGTGTGGATCCCAGCCTATAGAATAACAGCTGCATAGTGTGGATCCCAGCCTATGGAATAACAGCTGCATAGTGTGGATCCCAGCCTATAGAATAACAGCTGCATAGTGTGGATCCCAGCCTATAGAATAACAGCTGCATAGTGTGGATCCCAGCCTATAGAATAACAGCTGCATAGTGTGGATCCCAGCCTATAGAATAACAGCTGCATAGTGTGGATCCCAGCCTATAGAATAACAGCTGCATAGTGCGGATCCCAGCCTATAGAATAACAGCTGCATAGTGTGGATCCCAGCCTATAGAAAAACAGCTGCATAGTGTGGATCCCAGCCTATAGAATAACAGCTGCATAGTGTGGATCCCAGCCTATAGAATAACAGCTGCATAGTGTGGATCCCAGCCTATAGAATAACAGCTGCATAGTGTGGATCCCAGCCTATAGAATAACAGCTGCATAGTGTGGATCCCAGCCTATAGAATAACAGCTGCATAGTGTGGATCCCAGCCTATAGAATAACAGCTGCATAGTGTGGATCCCAGCCTATAGAATAAAAGTGAGGCTTTTTTTCCTAAAACTTTTGATAGGCTTAAAGGGCCAATCTGTAGATGCTACATCCATTTTTGGACTTATAAATTATAAATACTGTCAGGACCCGGTTACGAACCCGGGTCTCCGGAGTGAGAAACAGTCACTTAACCAACTGAGCCACGAATAGTCGGTAGAACCCAGAAGATGAGGCAGACACAGCAGTACTTGAGACGGTGTATTTAATGTAGTAAAAAGTGAAGTCCTTCAGGAACACATGTAACTCCACAACCTCAAAAGGAATTCCACAAGAACAAAGGTAATCCTCCAAGACAAAAAAGGTAAATCCACAAGGTGGTAGGTATAGCACAAAAAGCCTCAAAAGATACTCAAAAATAAATAAACAAGAACAAAAAACAGAATTCCACAAGAGCGTCCACCGGGATCAACAAGAGTTAACAGAATACTAGGGCTGGGTGCTAACATACAAACACAGAGCAAAGGACTGAGGAAAACAAAGGGTTTAAATACAATCAGGGGAAACGAGGCACAGGTGCAAATAATAATGGGGATCAAGGGAAAACAAAAGGTCAAAAGGCACAATGGGGGCATCTAGTGACCAAAAACCGGAACAACCCTGGCCAAATCCTGACAAATACAGTACCAGTCAAAAGTTTGGGCACTCCTCATTCAAGGGTTTTTCTTTATTTGTACTATTTTCTACATTGTTGAATAATAGTGAAGACATCAAAACTATGAAATAACACATAAGGAATCATGTAGTAACCAAACAAAGTGTTGAACAAATCAAAATATATGTTGTATTTGAGATTCTTCAAAGTAGCGACCCTTTGCCTTGATGACAGCATTGCACACTCTTGGCAAAGCATGCCATTCCATGAGAACAGCATTTACTTTTCAACTCGAATCAATGAGGCGAATCAGTCCTCCATGACAACAAAATCATAAAGAGAGTAGACTGGCTAACTCCGTAGTTTTGGGGTCATGCTCAGGTTAAACACTTTGGCTAATCTATACTTCCATATTTCCAAGTCCTGTTCTTGAAGATCAAGGGGTATAACATTATTGGAATGACTGGAAATCTGATAGACTTTGGTTTTTAATGTAAATATATAATTGAATCATATTATTATATGAAGTGGAAAGTGATGGTTAAGAAGAAGCCTACATAACCAACCCATAAAGTCAAATTTTCCATCCATATATAGCAAGCTATGCCAACATTAACATTGATTTATCCTGCAATAGATGTCGTTCAAATGTTAAGATACATTATTGTCTTCTTCTAATGGCTCTTCAAGTAATCTAAAAGTAACGGAATGTAATCAGATTACATTACTGAGTTTGGGGGTAATCCAAAAGTTACGTTACCGACAGATAACTTGTAACTGTAACGGATCACATTTAGAAAGTAACCTTCCCAACCCTGATGGTTTATTTGAGCCCCCCATAATTCGCACCCTGGACTAATATCCTCTATGTTCACTCACATTCCAGAAGAGGTGCTGGACGGTTCGCTGGACGTCTCTTCACTCTCCTCCCCTGCTGGCTTCTGTTCCTTCTCAGAGGCAGCTACCACCTACACACACACACACAAACACAACCAGTCTGTCTTGTCTGAAGTCTTTTGTACTGAGGACTACACCAGGTTAGGGTCTAGGCGTGTAATGGATGACATAGTCATTGTTGAGAACACTAGTTCTCTTGACAACATCACTTGATTGTAAATCGCAACAGTTTACCCTTTAACGTTACAAAGTACATTCTAAACTATTTCCCGCTTTATTCGCTCGTTCGAATGACGTGCCAAGTACTAGCTATACATTACTATGATATTACTGCGTTATGAATTCATAGCAAGATTATAATATATAGTTCATAGGCCTACATTAATATCTATTACATCACGTTATTGCATTTCATCACGTAAATCCCTTTTTCCTTTACTTTGATCGAGTCGATCTCGCACTTCCATGTTGCTGTAAATCAAATATGAAACGGATACAATGTAGCTACTTAACTGTATCAACAACCTTTTCAGGGACGTTTACAGATAAAATAGTAACATACTAAGTTTTCCTTTCCGAACTATATTGTCTTACTTTTGATGAGTCCATTTTCAGACACTCCAGGCGCAGCCAGCCGACTGGAAAATAATGAAGCCCGATGGCAGAGCGCTACAGTTTCCTTTCGTTTTGAACAGCCCAGCTCATCCCATGACACATCCTACCTATAGGTCTCTAGTAGTGCGTCGCCCTCTTGTGGACAAACTGACACCAAACCAAAATAGGTGTGAGAGTCAGTCAAGAGACCATGGTTAAACAATTCTAATCTAGCTGCGAAGTCGATATAACATCTCTGATTATATCCTCCTGATTCAGGGAATCCTCCAACAGTGATTTTGGGAAAACTAGGGAATTTATTAAATTATTCAGCAATTTTGCAACCCTATCTCTAGGGCCCCCTGTTGGTTCAGCAGGACATTACACTGTAATGTGGGGGAAGAGGAAGAGGAGGAGCCATGGGCATGTGATGCTGTGAGGGAGGAATGCGAGAGAGATATAGACACAATATGACATTTGAAATGTCTTTATTCTTTTGGGAGTTCTGTGAGTGTAATGTTTTCTCTTAATTTTTATTCTTTATCTACTTAACATGTGTTTCCCATGCCGAGAGAGAGAAAGAGAATATATATATATAATATATTCATACCTGTTGTCGTGTTATCATCAGACAGGTCAATTCATATCTGTTGTCATTAATATTATTATCATCAGACAGGTCAATTGTAGAAATTAATGATAGTATAAATGTAAATGAATGAATGACTTTGCATTTGTAGCATGAAGTGAGTTGATGACCATGTTTCTGGGGTGGATATGAATTTTGATGTGAAAATGCACTGAACAAAAATATAAATGCAACATGTAAAGTGTTGCTCCCATGTTTCATGAACTGAAATAAAAGATCCCAGAAAAGATCCAAACTCAGGAATATTTCTGTCTGTAATAAAGCCCTTTTGTGGTGAAAAACTCATTCTGATTGGCTTGGCCTGGCTCCCCAGTGGGTGGGCCTGACTCCCAATTGGGTGGGCCTATGCCCTCCCATGGCTGCATCCCTGCCAAATTGTGAAATCCATAGATTAGAGTTTTATTTATTGATTTAAATTGACCGATTCCCTAATATGAACTGTAACTCAGTAAATTTGTTGAAATTGTTGCATGTTGCATTTATATTTTTGTTCAGTATAGAATAATGCAATCGAAAACACTATATGATATTTTATACACCAGGGTTGTGCTCAAATCTGAATTTTAGAATAGACTCCCATTCAACTCATGAGTTGAAATTATAATTAAATTGGCAACACTGCACAGGATGTAGAATAAGAATTTAAGTGACAGGAAGTATGATTTAATTCAGTGCAATTCAAAGACATTTCACTCAGTAATAGAACATGAGAGTTTACCAAAGAATATATCACTTTTCCCTGGAAACAATGTTCATATAATCTATTAAACTTAGTGCTTATAATAGACCAGGGTTTCCCAAACTCGGTCCTGGGCTGAGAATATGTACATATAAGTATATGGATGAGCAATGGCCAAGTGGCACAGGCAAGGTGCAGTAGATGGTATAAAACACAGTATATACAGTGGGGCCAAAGTATTTAGTCAGCCACCAATTGTGCAAGTTCTCCCACTTAAAAAGATGAGAGGCCTGTAATTTTCATCATAGGTACACTTCAACTATAACAGACAAAACGAGAAAAAAAAATCCAGAAAATCACATTGTAGGATTTTGAATGAATTTATTTGCAAAATATGACGTGGAGGAGTATATTAAAATGAATAAAGCTGGTGATACTTCAGTAGACAATATCACAATCCTTTGGACTGATTACATACCCGCTTCTCTGTTGTATTCTTCTTCATCATCATCTTCCTCTTTTCCTTCTTCTTCTCTGCATATTTCTGCCATTTTCAGGATCTCAGCTGGACAGCGGGTGGCCTGAACATAGAGACAGAATTAGTACTAAAGGCTCAGCAGTAAATGTCCAGCAGTAAATAGTGTACTGTCTGACTAGTCTCTTATCTCTTACACTCCTCTGCAGGGTTCTTTCTCACCGACACCCTGCTTTCACTGCCATAACTCACACATCTCACATCTTTAATTGTGCTGACCATTTGGAACAATGTAAACATCACTAAATAAAGTGTCAGGATACCAGAGAGCCTGCTGGTACGTTTTTTTGTTTAAGCCTTTATTGCAGCCAAGACTAAAGACAGTCGTGAATGCAATTTCCGAAAATGAACTTTATTTATTTTTTACCTAATTATTCGATGCTTGCTTTATTTTATTTTAAAACTTTAAATGATTAAATGAAGTCATAAATGACTTGTATGCTGTGTGATGACATGAGCGAATTGATTGATACAGTAGCCTATATAAGTATTGAAATATAGGTAAGTTATGGTATTAAGACTAAACAGGATGCGCTCTTAGGCCTACAGCTCGATGGTGTTATACAAGGCTGCTATACTAAGCCTTCTAATGATAATGACATTACCTATTATTATAATGATGATAACAATAATAATTATAATAATAACAATAAGAAAGAGATCAAGATAAAGTAGCATTATTATTATCTCTCCTCTATCTCCCTATCTTATCCTCCCTCTCTCCTCTCTACCTTCTCTTCTTCTGTATACACTGCTAAAGCCATTTTCTATCACTATAAATGTCACGCTTCTGCCTCGAACCCTGGGAAACTCTTCTCCCACTTTCTCCTCCCTCCTTAATCCTCCATCTCCTCCTGCTCTCTCCTCCCTCATTTCTCCTCCATCTCCTCCTGCTCTCTCCTCCCTCCTTTCTCCTCCATCTCCTCCTGCTCTCTCCTCCCTCCTTTCTCCTCCATCTCCTCCTGCTCTCTCCTCCCTCCTTTCTCCTCCATCTCCTCCTGCTCTCTCCTCCCTCCTTTCTCCTCCATCTCCTCCTGCTCTCTCCTCCCTCCTTTCTCCTCCATCTCCTCCTGCTCTCTCCTCCCTCCTTTCTCCTCCATCTCCTCCTGCTCTCTCCTCCCTCCTTTCTCCTCCATCTCCTCCTGCTCTCTCCTCCCTCCTTTCTCCTCCATCTCCTCCTGCTCTCTCCTCCCTCTCTGCGGATGACTTTGTAAATCACTTTGTAAAAAAAGGTTGATGATATCCGCTCCTCTTTCACTCAGCCCACTGAGTCCACTGGTCCTACTCAGACCCTACACCTTGACCTCTTTCTTCCCTCTCTCTCCAGATGAAATCCTGCGACTAGTGATGTCCGGCAGCCCGAGAACCTGACCACTTGACCATATCCCCTCCTCCCGTCAGACATTCTCCCATTCCTCACTTCCCTCATCAACTCCATTTTGAGACGATGTAGCCAGTATACACTTACTGAAAGTATAATTAATCTAAGATAACTCAAGAAATATGTCATTCATTTACAAGTTTTTGCAGAGGAGAGCATAATTGCGCAATTTTGCATCTGACTAGGATGTTTGGTGGCATGAATATACGGGACAAGGGAGGTCCCGCACGGGACAAACCTATTTAGCCCAATATAAAGGACATCCCGGCTAATTCGGGACAGTTGGCAACCCTATTACAGATATAATATATTTATCCATGAAATAACAGCATACTCAGTTTTCCTTCAACTCAATGTCTTACCATGGACGGATCCGTTTTCAGACACTCCAGACGAGCGAGCCAGCCGAAGAAGAGCGCTACAGTTTACTTTTCGTTTCCAACCGCCCAGCCCATCCTTCTTCTTCGTTGTGGTTTAACGGCGGTTGGCAGCCAATATGTTGCGTCACAGGTGAGATGAGAGAACTCGATCTGGTGACCACTCTGCTACGGTTCTCCCAGGAGGAGGGAGGGTGTAGGACAAGAGAAAACACTAGGCAGAGCCCCGCCTGTTTTGAGCCCCACATGTTTTGCAAACTATATATATATATCATTGAGTTAATAAAGCATACAAACATGGTCTCTTTTTTATATTCTTAAGCAAGGCAGCTCCAAAATGCAGGTGTTTCAGCCTAGCTCAGTGCTTTCTGTGGTGGTGGGTCAAGGTCATTGGACACAGATAACTGAAGTCAAATCACGTTATATCTACAGTAGCTTTTGATTGGACTGATCATGTCAACATCTTACTTTCAAAGTCTTAGCTTGCAGTCATCATCACGAATCAAGTCGACAATCTACTGGCAAATCCTCATGTCATATGAAGATAAATAATGAAGAGAAGTTATAGCTAAAACGTATCTGTCCTCATCGGCCATTGGACATAAACATTACACAATAAGTTGGAAATTCAACAATGAGTGGTTTGGAAGGAATCAGTGTGGTAACTGCAAGCATTGCAAAGCAATCTTTAGACTGATATTCAATGGAATGGCTGTGTGCTCCCAAGTCTAAGATTAAGGGTCTATTTTCCTAGTTTAAAATTATAAACACTCGGAATTGTAAATCCGGAACTCGGACCTCATTCTAGAGCTACGACCTGAAGATCACTGACGTCATCATGATTACATTTTTCCAGAGTTCCCAGTTGTCCTGAAAGCACCATACATCCAGAGAATACCAGACTTTGTTGACAAAATTTGCCGATGAAGGACCGCCGCGCCACCTTCCTGTTCAAGTGGGCACAGCACAATAAGGTGAATCCAAAATGGTCTTGTATGCTGCTGCATAAATGATGTAATATGCCAGGGAGATGTGTATCCTGTTGGTAAGAAGGTAATACTAAATGCATGTTGTGTAGTAAGCTTGTAGTAGCCCATGTGCCTCACCCTAATAATTAGGTATTTTCTAGAGAAATAATTACTATGTTGTAAATGTTTGTTCTCAATGCATCAGTCAAGTTTAGACTAAAATAAATCAGTCCAATATGATGATGGTTGTGTTGATGATGATGATGATGATGACTGCACTTTGGGACCTGTGACCACAATAATATCATGATAACAGTTTTTCTTAATTCAATGAAATGAAGGATTTGATGAATGAATGGATCAGATAAATGTGTTTATGTAGGGATAATGACGTGGAAATGTTAAACGCTTAAAAATATGCAGTGTAGTCTAATATAAATCAAATAAAATGTTTATTCATCACGTGCACAGGATACAGTGGGTGTAAATGACACAGGGAAATGCTTGTAAGTTTCTATCTACGAAGATGTCAAAAATATGTCCCTTATTTGACCTTTAAAAAGTAAAGTCCCCAAACTTTCCCTGAGCAGTGACTTCACCTGAGACATGAGGCTCATTCAAGACAGTTAAAGTGATTACGTTTTAGCCAGTAGATCCGACAGTGGGCCCCAGGGCCAAAAGCTGTTCCCAAAGTGTCAGAATACATCACATATGTGCAGATACAGTTGAAGTCGTAAGTTTACATACACTTAGGTTGGAGTCATTAAAACTCGTTTTTCAACCACTTCACAAATTTCTTGTTAACAAACTAGTTTTGGTAAGTCGGTTAGGACATGCATGACACAAGTAATTTTTCCAACAATTGTTTACAAACAGATTATTTCACTTATAATTCACTGTATCACAATTCCAGTGAGTCAGAAGTTTACATACACTAAGTTGACTGTGCCTTTAAACAGCTTGGAAAATTCCAGAAAATTATGTCATGGCTTTAGAAGCTTCTGCTAATTAACATAATTTGAGTCAATTGGAGGTGTACCTGTGCATGTATTTCAAGGCCTACCTTCAAACTCAGTGATTCTTTGCTTGACATCATGGGAAAATCAAAAGAAATCAGCCAAGACCTCAGAAAAAAGTTGTAGACCTCCACAAGTCTGGTTCATCCTTGGGAGCAACTTCCAAACACCTGCAGGTACCACGTTCATCTGTACAAACAATAGTACATAAGTATAAACACAATGGAACCACACAGCCGTCATGCGGCTCAGGAAGGAGACGCGTTCTGTCTACTTGAGATGAACGTACTTTGGTGCGAAAAGTGCAAATCAATCCCAGAAACAGCAAAGGACCTTGTGAAGATGCTGGAAGAAACAGGTACAAAAGTATCTATATCCACAGTAAAACGAGTCCTATATCGACATAAACTGAAAAGCCGCTCAGCAAGGAAGAAGACACGGCTCCAAAACCACCATAGAAAAGCCAGACTACGGTTTGCAACTGCACATGGGGACAAAGATCATACTTTTTGGAGAAATGTCCTCTGGTCTGATGAAACAAAAATAGAACTGTTTGGACATAATGACCATTGTTATGTTTGGAGGAAAAAGGGGGAGGCTTGCAAGCCGAAGAACACCATCCCAACCATGAAGAACCGGGGTGGCAGCATCATGTTGTGGGGGTGCTTTGCTGCAGGAGGGACTGGTGCACTTCACAAAATAGATGGCACCATGAGGAGGGAAAATTATTTTGAAGCAACATCTCAAGACTTTATTTAGGATATTAAACCTTGGGTCTTCCAAATGGAGTCAAATTTGATTGGAGTCAAATTACATTTGAAACATCATGCTTTGGGGCTGTTTTTATCTCCCCTGTTGTAAATTGCAGGTAGCCTGGCTGACACAAACCCCGTGGTATACTGTACAACGAGGAAGAGCTGTAACTCACTGGTCTGGACAAGTAGCCTGGTTAACACGAACCCCGTGGTATACTGTACAACGAGGAAGAGCGGTAACTCACTGGTCTGGACAAGTAGCCTGGTTAACACGAACCCCGTGGTATACTGTACAACGAGGAAGAGCGGTAACTCACTGGTCTGGACAAGTAGCCTGGTTAACACGAACCCCGTGGTATACTGTACAACGAGGAAGAGCGGTAACTCACTGGTCTGGACAAGTAGCCTGGTTAACACGAACCCCGTGGTATACTGTACAACGAGGAAGAGCGGTAACTCACTGGTCTGGACAAGTAGCCTGGTTAACACGAACCCCGTGGTATACTGTACAACGAGGAAGAGCGGTAACTCACTGGTCTGGACAAGTAGCCTGGCTGACACGAACCCCGTGGTATACTGTACAACGAGGAAGAGCGGTAACTCACTGGTCTGGACAAGTAGCCTGGCTGACACGAACCCCGTGGTTTACTGTACAACGAGGAAGAACTGTAACTCACTGGTCTGGACAAGAAGCCTTTGCAATATTCTCTCCGATACTTAGCGGATGCATTGATTGATTCTGTCTCATGTTTTTTTTCTCTGAGGTTGAGACCTCTCATTGTTTGGATTTGAAAATACAGTTTCCAACAGTTGTAATGGAAGGTGGCGGCGCTCGAGGCTGTGTGAGGCTGTGTGAGGCCGTGTGAGGCAACAACCGAAGGTTGCATGCCAAGTCATCGACTGTGTCATCGACTGTGTCATCGACTGGAAATTGCTGTAACATATGATGTGGTTAGCTGATACCTATCCAGGCGTCATAAGATGTCAGGCGTCAGCAGTGTCTAAACATAGGAATGAGACAAAGAGGAGAGACAACCAGTAAAAGCACAGCCCTCTTCATTATCAACGCGTCATGTCGCCAACATCAAAAGAGCCTTTCAAGACTGAAGTCAGCAGGACTTTGAGTAGCCAGACTTAGTATCAGCCAGACGTGTTGCTGGATTACAGGGTAAAATAGCCATTCAACCAGTTTGGCCATAGTGGAGTTTGGAGTGTGACTGTTTGAGGTTGTGGACAGGTGTCTTTTATACTGATAACAAGTTCAAACAGGTGCCATTAATACAGGTAACGAGTGGAGGACAGAGGAGCCTCTTAAAAAAGAAGTTACAGGTCTGTGAGAGCCAGAAATCTTGCTTGTTTGTAGGTGGCCAAATACTTATTTTCCACCATAATTTGCAAATAAATTAATTAAAAATCCTATTTTTTTTTTCTCATTTTGTCTGTCATAGTTGAAGTGTACCTATGATGAAAATTACAGGCCTCTCTCATCTTTTTAAGTGGGAGAACTTGCACAATTGGTGGCTGACTAAATACTTTTTTGCCCCACTGTATCTACAGTTTCTCTTTGCCTGTTTAGAAACATGCAGAACTAGTTCATCATCGTTCCATTGGATAATAATGGTCATGTGGTAAAAGATAAGACAGGTATCTAAAGAGACATCGGCACATGTAGGATGCGTCACATATAGCACCCAATTCCCTTAATAGTGCACTACTTTCTACCAGGACCCTAGTGCACTGTAAAGGGAATAGGCTGCCATTTTGTAAAAACCCACATGTACCCCCACAACACAAACATCCTTCTTAAAGGCAAGAGAGTGAAGCATTTAGCATAAACTTCACCTTTTTGTTCAATAGTTGGTGTCCGGTTGCTAAGCAAATGTTTTGTAAGTTAACCTGACTGGTACACAGGTAAATAGAATCCAGCTACACAGCGTACATTGATCAACTCTACTGGAAATGCACCTCCTGAGGAGAAGGACTGTGAGTCTAGAGGGAGTCATTCCATCAACAGCAGCTACAGTGTTTAGTCTACTCCAGGTCACACATGTAGTCAAATCCGGGAAGAGATAAAGCTGTGTCTCTGCCCTGTTAAACTTGTATATGGTCTAGATGTTATCTACAAAGCCGTGTCTCTACCCTGTTCAACTTTTATATGGTCTAGATGTTATCTACAAAGCTGTGTCTCTGCCCTGTTCAACTTTTATATGGTCTAGATGTTATCTACAAAGCTGTGTCTCTGCCCTGTTCAACTTGTATATGGTCTAGTGGTTATCTACAATGCTGTGTCTGTAAGGGCGTGCAACTGGTAAAAAGAAGTCAGGTGCAGGAGAGTAGAGATGGGTTGTAAACAGGCGCACTTTATTCTCTCCCACAGGAAAAGCGATAAAGCCCACAGTTCACCACCGGTACAATAAACAAAACTAAACACATACCCGGCGCAAACCAGCCTCATGCGACACACATAACAACAAACAATATCACACAAAGACATGAGGGGGAACAGAGGAATAAATACATGCAGTGTGATTGGGGAATAAAAAGCAGGTGTGCAGGGAACAAGACAAAACAAATGGATCAATGAGAAGTTGAGCGGCGATGGCTAGAAAGCCGGTGACGTCGACCGCTGAACGCCGCCGAACAAGGAGAGGAGCCGACTTCGTGACAGTGTCTCTACCCTGTTGAACTTGTTCATGGTCTAGTTGTTATCTACAAAGCCGTGACTCTGCCCTGTTCAACTTGTATATGGTCTAGTTGTTATCTACAATGCTGTGTCTTATTAGTTGGTTGATCAAATGAAACATTTCTGCTAGTTTCTTACTTCTTATCTCTACTTTCATCATCTCTCTAAGCTGACATATGGAATTGTTTTAAGACGTCATACTATGGATCAATTAGCTATTTGATTTAGAATATTAGGACTCCTTTAGGTTTCCCAAAGAAATATCAAAAAATTATTTGATAAAATATTGAATTTAGCCTTTACTACTATAGCCCATAAAAATGCACTGAATAACACATTAATCAATCGCAAAAAAAAAACAGTCAAAAAATAAATCATAAAAAACAAGGGTTTGAAGTGTCTATCTGATATTTACAGTAGGATATATAATAACACTCAGGAAATATATAGATACATAGATATAGATGGATATTTTCTACACATATTAACCCCTTTTTGGGTAGGCACCAAACTACCTTCATACTTGCATTTATTTTTAAAAACATTTGTCATTGTGCCCTCGAGCAAGGCAATTCAATTCAATGGCTCCAGGCATGTCGTTAATCATGTCTGACCCTGTCTAAAGACCCCAGCTCTCTGTGGCTGTTGGGATTTATGAGAAACACATGTCCTACTCACACCTGGACAAGTGTGAAACAGGACAAATAACAGCAGCTACTATAGTCACCATCTAGTGAGTCTGACCTGAAATAACCCCTGAACATCTCATGACTGTTTTAATCATGGTAGTTATCTACGGTTTCTCTTTCCCTGTTTGGAAACATGCAGAACTAGTTCATCATCGTTCCATTGGATAATAATGGACATGTGGTAACTTGCTGAACTAGTTCAACATCGTTCCATTGGATAATAATGGACATGTGGTAAAAGATAAGATATGTATCTAAAGAGGAAAGGCATCGGCACATGCAGGATGCGTCACATATGATGAGGGTTGAGGCAAAAGGAATGGCAAATAAGTCTGGCTGTGCAACCGATTGGTAAACGTATTGCAAATTGAGAAATCATGTGACTAAACAGAATAAAAAGAAGAAGATACTACACTGAAACAAAGATAAATTACATAAAGAATGATAGTAAAAAGCTATGGAGCACCTTAACTGACATTTTGGGAAAAAAGTCAAACAGCTCCATCATTCATTGAATCAGATTTATCACAAAACCAACTGACATTGCCAACTACTTTAATGATTTTTTCATTGGCAAGAGTAGCCAACTTAGGCATGACATTCCAGCAACAAATGCTGACACTACACATCTAAGTATATCTGATCAAATTATGAAAGATAAGCATTGTAATTTTGAATTCCGTAAAGGGAATGTGGAAGAGGTGAAAAATTGATTGCTGTCTATCAACAATGACAAGCCACCGGGGTCTGACAACTTGGATGGAAAATGACTGAGGATAATAGCGGACGATATTGCCACTCCTATTTGCCACTAGAAAATGTGTTCCCTCAGGCCTGGAGGGAAGCAAAAGTAATTATGCTAACTAAGAATAGTAAAGCCCCCTTTACTGGCTCAAACAGCCGACCAATCAGCCTGTTACCAACCCTTAGTAAACTTTTGGAAATAATTGTGTTTGACCAGATACAATGCTATTTTACAGTAAACAAATTGACAACAGAATTTCAGCACGCTTACAAGGAAGGACATACAACAAGCACAGCACCTACACAAATGACAAATGACAGCACGTACACAAATTGATGATAAAAATAATGTGTGGGCTATTTTTTTAGACTTCAGTGTGGCTTTTAACATTATCAATTATAGTCTTCTGCTGAAAAAATGTAGGTGTTATGGCTTTACAGACCCCGTTATATTGTGGATAAAGAGTCTTACAGAACATAGAGGGTGTTCTTTATGGGAAGTCTCTCTAACATAATCCAGGTAGAATCAGGAATTCCCCAGGGCAGCTGTCTAGGTCCCTTACTTTTTTCAATATTTACTAATGAAATGCCACTGACTTTGAGTAAAGCCAGTATGTTTATGTATGCGGATAACACTATACACATCAGCTACTACAGTGACTGAAATGACTGCAACACTTAACAAAGAGCTGCAGTTAGTTTCAGAGTGGGTGGCAAGGAATAAGTTAGTCCTAAATATTTCTAAATCATTGTATTTAGGACAAATCATTCACTAAACCCTAAACCCTAAACCTCAACTAAATATTGTAATAAATCATGTGGAAATTGAGTAAGTTGAGGTGACTAAACTGCTTGGAGTGACCCTGGATTGTAAACTGTCATGGTAAAAACATAATGATACAGCAGTAGCTAAGATGGGAAGAAGTCTGTCCATAATAATGCGTTGCTCTACCTTCTTAAAGCACTATCAACAAGGCAGGTCCTACAGGCCCTAGTTTTGTCGCACCTGGACTACTGTTCAGGCGTGTGGTCAGGTGCCACAAAGAGGGACAATTGGCTCAGAACAGGGCAGCATGGATGGTCCTGGGATGTACACAGAGAGCTAACACTAATAATATTCATGTCAATCTCTCCTGGCTCAAAGTAAGGAGCGATTGACGTCATCACTATTTGTATTTGTGAGAAGAGTTGGCATGTTGATAGCACCAAGCTGTCTGTTCAAATTACATGCACACAGCTCAGACACCCATGCATACCCCACAAGACATGCCACCAGAGGTCTCTTCACAGTCCCCAAGTCCAGAACAGACTATGGGAGCAATGACTACATGTAACTCTAGCCAACATCAAGTCACTGATGCAGCATTAAAATTAGATAAAAAAACAGATAAAAATAGCCTACCCCTCTCGGTGAGGGGGTAAGGAGTAGGCTACTGGTGTTCTCTGTGAGAGGGTAGGCTACTGGTGTTCTGAGTGAGGGGGTATGTGGTAGGCTACTGGTGTTCTCTGTGTGAGGGGGTAGGGGGTGGCCTACTGGTGTTCTCTGTGCGGGGGTAGGCTACTGGTGTTCTCTGTGTGGAAGTAGGCTACTGGTGTTCTGAGTGAGGGGGTATGTGGTAGGCTACTGGTGTTCTCTGTGCGGGGGTAGGCTAATGGTGTTCTCTGAGCGGGGGTAGGCTACTGGTGTTCTCTGTGCGGGGTAGGCTACAGGTGTTCTCTGTGTGGGGGTAGGCTACTTGTGTTCTCTGTGAGGGGATAGGCTACTGGTGTTCTCTGTGTGAGGGTAGGCTACTGGTGTTCTCTGTGTGAGGGTAGGCTACTGGTGTTCTCTGTGTGAGGGTAGGATACTGGTGTTCTCTGTGAGAGGGTAGGCTACTGGTGTTCTGTGTGAGGGGGTAGGGGGTAGGCTACTGGTGTTCTCTGTGCGGGGGTAGGCTACAGGTGTTCTCTGTGTGAGGGTAGGCTACTGGTGTTCTCTGTGTGAGGGTAGGCTACTGGTGTTCTCTGTGTGAGGGTAGGCTACTGGTGTTCTCTGTGTGAGGGTAGGCTACTGGTGTTCTCTGTGTGAGGGTAGGCTACTGGTGTTCTCTGTGTGAGGGTAGGCTACTGGTGTTCTATGTGTGAGGGTAGGCTACTGGTGTTCTCTGTGTGAGGGTAGGCTACTGGTGTTCTCTGTGTGAGGGTAGGCTACTGGTGTTCTCTGTGTGAGGGTAGGCTACTGGTGTTCTATGTGTGAGGGTAGGCTACTGGTGTTCTATGTGTGAGGGTAGGCTACTGGTGTTCTCTTTGAGGGGATAGGCTACTGGTGTTCTCTTTGAGGGGATAGGCTACTGGTGTTCTCTGTGTGAGGGTAGGCTACTGGTGTTCTCTGTGTGAGGGTAGGCTACTGGTGTTCTCTTTGAGGGGATAGGCTACTGGTGTTCTATTTGAGGGGATAGGCTACTGGTGTTCTCTTTGAGGTGATAGGCTACTGGTGTTCTCTTTGAGGGGATAGGCTACTGGTGTTCTCTTTGAGGGGGTAGGCTACTGGTGTTCTCTGTGTGGGGATAGGCTACTGGTGTTCTCTGTGTGGGGATAGGCTACTGGTGTTCTCTGTGTGGGGATAGGCTACTGGTGTTCTCTGTGTGAGGGTAGGCTACTGGTGTTCTCTGTGTGGGGATAGGCTACTGGTGTTCTCTGTGTGAGGGCAGGCTACTGGTGTTCTCTGTGTGAGGGTAGGCTACTGGTGTTCTGTGTGAGGGTAGGCTACTGGTGTTCTCTGTGTGAGGGTAGGCTACTGGTGTTCTCTGTGTGAGGGTAGGCTACTGGTGTTCTCTGGTGTTCTCTGTGTGAGGGTAGGCTACTGGTGTTCTCTGTGTGAGGGTAGGCTACTGGTGTTCTCTGTGAGGGTAGGCTACTGGTGTTCTCTGTGTGAGGGTAGGCTACTGGTGTTCTCTGTGTGAGGGTAGGCTACTGGTGTTCTCTGTGTGAGGGTAGGCTACTGGTGTTCTGTGTGAGGGTAGGCTACTGGTGTTCTGTGTGAGGGTAGGCTACTGGTGTTCTCTGTGTGAGGGTAGGCTACTGGTGTTCTCTGTGTGAGGGTAGGCTACTGGTGTTCTCTGTGTGAGGGTAGGCTACTGGTGTTCTGTGTGAGGGTAGGCTACTGGTGTTCTCTGTGTGAGGGTAGGCTACTGGTGTTCTGTGTGAGGGTAGGCTACTGGTGTTCTCTGTGTGGGGGATAGGCTACTGGTGTTCTGTGTGAGGGTAGGCTACTGGTGTTCTGTGTGGGGGGATAGGCTACTGGTGTTCTCTGTGTGAGGGTAGGCTACTGGTGTTCTCTGTGTGAGGGTAGGCTACTGGTGTTCTCTGTGTGAGGGTAGGCTACTGGTGTTCTCTGTGAGGGTAGGCTACTGGTGTTCTCTGTGTGAGGGTAGGCTACTGGTGTTCTGTGTGAGGGTAGGCTACTGGTGTTCTCTGTGTGAGGGTAGGCTACTGGTGTTCTGTGTGAGGCTACTGGTGTTCTCTGTGTGAGGGTAGGCTACTGGTGTTCTCTGTGTGAGGGTAGGCTACTGGTGTTCTGTGTGAGGGTAGGCTACTGGTGTTCTCTGTGTGAGGGTAGGCTACTGGTGTTCTGTGTGAGGGTAGGCTACTGGTGTTCTCTGTGTGAGGGTAGGCTACTGGTGTTCTCTGTGAGGGTAGGCTACTGGTGTTCTCTGTGTGGGGATAGGCTACTGGTGTTCTGTGTGGGGGATAGGCTACTGGTGTTCTCTGTGTGGGGGTAGGCTACTGGTGTTCTCTGTGTGAGGGTAGGCTACTGGTGTTCTCTGTGTGAGGGTAGGCTACTGGTGTTCTCTGTGTGAGGGTAGGCTACTGGTGTTCTCTGTGTGAGGGTAGGCTACTGGTGTTCTCTGTGTGAGGGTAGGCTACTGGTGTTCTCTGTGTGAGGGTAGGCTACTGGTGTTCTCTGTGTGAGGGTAGGCTACTGGTGTTCTCTGTGAGGGTAGGCTACTGGTGTTCTCTGTGAGGGTAGGCTACTGGTGTTCTGTGTGAGGGTAGGCTCTGGTGTTCTCTGTGAGGGTAGGCTGGTGTTCTCTGTGTGAGGGTAGGCTACTGGTGTTCTACTACTGGTGTTCTCTGTGTGAGGGTAGGCTACTGGTGTTCTGTGTGAGGGTAGGCTACTGGTGTTCTCTGTGTGAGGGTAGGCTACTGGTGTTCTCTGTGTGTGGGTAGGCTACTGGTGTTCTGTGTGAGGGTAGGCTACTGGTGTTCTCTGTGTGAGGGTAGGCTACTGGTGTTCTGTGTGAGGGTAGGCTGGTGTTCTCTGTGTGAGGGTAGGCTACTGGTGTTCTGTGTGAGGGTAGGCTACTGGTGTTCTGTGTGGGGGATAGGCTACTGTGTGTGTGAGGGTAGGCTACTGGTGTTCTGTGTGTGGGGGATAGGCTACTGGTGTTCTCTGTGTGGGGGATAGGCTACTGGTGTTCTCTGTGTGAGGGTAGGCTACTGGTGTTCTCTGTGTGAGGGTAGGCTACTGGTGTTCTGTGTGAGGGTAGGCTACTGGTGTTCTCTGTGTGAGGGTAGGCTACTGGTGTTCTGTGTGAGGGTAGGCTACTGGTGTTCTCTGTGTGCGTGTAGGCTACTGGTGTTCTCTGTGTGAGGGTAGGCTACTGGTGTTCTGTGTGAGGGTAGGCTACTGGTGTTCTCTGTGTGAGGGTAGGCTACTGGTGTTCTGTGTGAGGGTAGGCTACTGGTGTTCTCTGTGTGAGGGTAGGCTACTGGTGTTCTCTGTGTGAGGGTAGGCTACTGGTGTGCTCTGTGTGGGGGATAGGCTACTGGTGTTCTGTGTGAGGGTAGGCTACTGGTGTTCTGTGTGTGGGGGATAGGCTACTGGTGTTCTCTGTGTGGGGGATAGGCTACTGGTGTTCTCTGTGTGAGGGTAGGCTACTGGTGTTCTCTGTGTTCTACTGGTGTTCTCTGGGGGGGGTAGGCTACTGGTGTTCTCTGTGTGGGGGATAGGCTACTGGTGTTCTCTGTGTGAGGGTAGGCTACTGGTGTTCTCTGTGTGAGGGTAGGCTACTGGTGTTCTGTTGAGGGTAGGCTACTGGTGTTCTCTGTGTGAGGGTAGGCTACTGGTGTTCTCTGTGTGAGGGTAGGCTCTGGTGTGCTCTGTGTGGGGGATAGGCTACTGGTGTTCTGTGTGAGGGTAGGCTACTGGTGTTCTGTGTGTGGGGGATAGGCTACTGGTGTTCTCTGTGTGGGGGATAGGCTACTGGTGTTCTCTGTGTGAGGGTAGGCTACTGGTGTTCTCTGTGTGAGGGTAGGCTACTGGTGTTCTCTGTGAGGGTAGGCTACTGGTGTTCTCTGTGTGAGGGTAGGCTACTGGTGTTCTGTGTGAGGGTAGGCTACTGGTGTTCTCTGTGTGAGGGTAGGCTACTGGTGTTCTGTGTGAGGGTAGGCTACTGGTGTTCTCTGTGTGAGGGTAGGCTACTGGTGTTCTGGTGTGTGAGGGTAGGCTACTGGTGTTCTCTGTGTGAGGGTAGGCTACTGGTGTTCTGTGTGAGGGTAGGCTACTGGTGTTCTCTGTGTGAGGGTAGGCTACTGGTGTTCTCTGTGTGAGGGTAGGCTACTGGTGTGCTCTGTGTGGGGGATAGGCTACTGGTGTTCTGTGTGAGGGTAGGCTACTGGTGTTCTGTGTGTGGGGGATAGGCTACTGGTGTTCTCTGTGTGGGGGATAGGCTACTGGTGTTCTCTGTGTGAGGGTAGGCTACTGGTGTTCTCTGTGTGAGGGTAGGCTACTGGTGTTCTCTGTGCGGGGGTAGGCTACAGGTGTTCTCTGTGTGGGGGATAGGCTACTGGTGTTCTCTGTGTGAGGGTAGGCTACTGGTGTTCTCTGTGTGAGGGTAGGCTACTGGTGTGCTCTGTGTGAGGGTAGGCTACTGGTGTTCTCTGTGTGAGGGTAGGCTACTGGTGTTCTGTGTGAGGGTAGGCTACTGGTGTTCTCTGTGAGGGTAGGCTACTGGTGTTCTCTGTGTGAGGGTAGGCTACTGGTGTTCTATGTGAGGGTAGGCTACTGGTGTTCTCTGTGTGAGGGTAGGCTACTGGTGTTCTGTGTGAGGGTAGGCTACTGGTGTTCTCTGTGTGAGGGTAGGCTACTGGTGTTCTCTGTGTGAGGGTAGGCTACTGGTGTTCTGTGTGAGGGTAGGCTACTGGTGTTCTCTGTGTGAGGGTAGGCTACTGGTGTTCTGTGTGAGGGTAGGCTACTGGTGTTCTCTGTGTGCGTGTAGGCTACTGGTGTTCTCTGTGTGAGGGTAGGCTACTGGTGTTCTGTGTGAGGGTAGGCTACTGGTGTTCTCTGTGTGAGGGTAGGCTACTGGTGTTCTGTGTGAGGGTAGGCTACTGGTGTTCTCTGTGTGAGGGTAGGCTACTGGTGTTCTCTGTGTGAGGGTAGGCTACTGGTGTGCTCTGTGTGGGGGATAGGCTACTGGTGTTCTGTGTGAGGGTAGGCTACTGGTGTTCTGTGTGTGAGGGATAGGCTACTGGTGTTCTCTGTGTGGGGGATAGGCTACTGGTGTTCTCTGTGTGGGGGTAGGCTACTGGTGTTCTCTGTGTGAGGGTAGGCTACTGGTGTTCTCTGGGCGGGGGTAGGCTACTGGTGTTCTCTGTGTGGGGGATAGGCTACTGGTGTTCTCTGTGTGAGGGTAGGCTACTGGTTTTCTCTGTGTGCGGGTAGGCTACTGGTGTTCTCTGTGTGAGGGTAGGCTACTGGTGTTCTCTGTGTGAGGGTAGGCTACTGGTGTTCTCTGTGTGAGGGTAGGCTACTGGTGTTCTGGTGTGTGTGTGAGGGTAGGCTACTGGTTCTCTGTGTGAGGCTACTGGTGTTCTCTGTGTGAGGGTAGGCTACTGGTGTTCTGTGTGAGGGTAGGCTACTGGTGTTCTCTGTGGGTAGGCTACTGGTGTTCTCTGTGTGAGGGTAGGCTACTGGTGTTCTCTGTGAGGGTAGGCTACTGGTGTTCTCTGTGTGAGGGTAGGCTACTGGTGTTCTGTGTGAGGGTAGGCTGGTGTTCTGTGTGAGGGTAGGCTACTGGTGTTCTCTGTGTGAGGTAGGCTACTGGTGTTCTGTGTGAGGGTAGGCTACTGGTGTTCTCTGTGTGAGGGTAGGCTACTGGTGTTCTGTGTGAGGGTAGGCTACTGGTGTTCTCTGTGAGGGGTAGGCTACTGGTGTTCTCTGTGTGAGGGTAGGCTACTGGTGTTCTGTGTGAGGGTAGGCTACTGGTGTTCTCTGTGTGAGGGTAGGCTACTGGTGTTCTGTGTGAGGGTAGGCTACTGGTGTTCTCTGTGAGGGTAGGCTACTGGTGTTCTCTGTGTGAGGGGATAGGCTACTGGTGTTCTCTGTGTGAGGGTAGGCTACTGGTGTTCTCTGTGTGAGGGTAGGCTACTGGTGTTCTCTGTGTGAGGGTAGGCTACTGGTGTTCTCTGTGTGGGGGGCTAGGTTCTAGGGTAGGCTGTGGTGTTCTGTGTGGGGATAGGCTACTGGTGTTCTCTGTGTGAGGGTAGGCTACTGGTGTTCTCTGTGTGAGGGTAGGCTACTGGTGTTCTCTGTGTGAGGGGGCTAGGCTACTGGTGTTCTCTGTGTGGGGGATAGGCTACTGGTGTTCTCTGTGTGAGGGTAGGCTACTGGTGTTCTCTGTGTGCGGGTAGGCTACTGGTGTTCTCTGTGTGAGGGTAGGCTACTGGTGTTCTCTGTGTGAGGGTAGGCTACTGGTGTTCTCTGTGTGAGGGTAGGCTACTGGTGTTCTGGTGTTCTCTGTGTGAGGGTAGGCTACTGGTGTTCTCTGTGTGAGGGTAGGCTACTGGTGTTCTCTGTGAGGGTAGGCTAGGCTGGTGTTCTCTGTGAGGGTAGGCTACTGGTGTTCTCTGTGTGAGGGTAGGCTACTGGTGTTCTCTGTGAGGGTAGGCTACTGGTGTTCTCTGTGAGGGTAGGCTACTGGTGTTCTCTGTGTGAGGGTAGGCTACTGGTGTTCTCTGTGTGAGGGTAGGCTACTGGTGTTCTCTGTGTGAGGGTAGGCTACTGGTGTTCTCTGTGTGAGGGTAGGCTACTGGTGTTCTCTGTGTGAGGGTAGGCTACTGGTGTTCTCTGTGTGCGTGTAGGCTACTGGTGTTCTCTGTGTGAGGGTAGGCTACTGGTGTTCTGTGTGAGGGTAGGCTACTGGTGTTCTCTGTGTGAGGGTAGGCTACTGGTGTTCTGTGTGAGGGTAGGCTACTGGTGTTCTCTGTGTGAGGGTAGGCTACTGGTGTTCTCTGTGTGAGGGTAGGCTACTGGTGTGCTCTGTGGGGGATAGGCTACTGGTGTTCTGTGTGAGGGTAGGCTACTGGTGTTCTGTGTGTGGGGGATAGGCTACTGGTGTTCTCTGTGTGGGGGATAGGCTACTGGTGTTCTCTGTGTGAGGGTAGGCTACTGGTGTTCTCTGTGTGAGGGTAGGCTACTGGTGTTCTCTGGGCGGGGGTAGGCTACAGGTGTTCTCTGTGTGGGGGATAGGCTACTGGTGTTCTCTGTGTGAGGGTAGGCTACTGGTTTTCTCTGTGTGCGGGTAGGCTACTGGTGTTCTCTGTGTGAGGGTAGGCTACTGGTGTTCTCTGTGTGAGGGTAGGCTACTGGTGTTCTCTGTGTGAGGGTAGGCTACTGGTGTTCTCTGTGTGCGGGTAGGCTACTGGTGTTCTCTGTGTGAGGGTAGGCTACTGGTGTTCTCTGTGTGAGGGTAGGCTACTGGTGTTCTCTGTGTGCGGGTAGGCTACTGGTGTTCTCTGTGTGAGGGTAGGCTACTGGTGTTCTCTGTGTGAGGGTAGGCTACTGGTGTTCTCTGTGTGAGGTTAGGCTACTGGTGTTCTCTGTGTGAGGGTAGGCTACTGGTGTTCTCTGTGTGAGGGTAGGCTACTGGTGTTCTCTGTGTGAGGGTAGGCTACTGGTGTTCTCTGTGTGAGGGTAGGCTACTGGTGTTCTGTGTGAGGGTAGGCTACTGGTGTTCTCTGTGTGAGGGTAGGCTACTGGTGTTCTCTGTGTGAGGGTAGGCTACTGGTGTTCTCTGTGTGAGGGTAGGCTACTGGTGTTCTCTGTGTGAGGGTAGGCTACTGGTGTTCTGTGTGAGGGTAGGCTACTGGTGTTCTCTGTGAGGGTAGGCTACTGGTGTTCTCTGTGTGAGGGTAGGCTACTGGTGTTCTGTGTGAGGGTAGGCTACTGGTGTTCTCTGTGTGAGGGTAGGCTACTGGTGTTCTGTGTGAGGGTAGGCTACTGGTGTTCTCTGTGTGCGTGTAGGCTACTGGTGTTCTCTGTGTGAGGGTAGGCTACTGGTGTTCTGTGTGAGGGTAGGCTACTGGTGTTCTCTGTGTGAGGGTAGGCTACTGGTGTTCTGTGTGAGGGTAGGCTACTGGTGTTCTCTGTGTGAGGGTAGGCTACTGGTGTGCTCTGTGTGGGGGATAGGCTACTGGTGTTCTGTGTGAGGGTAGGCTACTGGTGTTCTGTGTGTGGGGGATAGGCTACTGGTGTTCTCTGTGTGGGGGATAGGCTACTGGTGTTCTCTGTGTGAGGGTAGGCTACTGGTGTTCTCTGTGTGAGGGTAGGCTACTGGTGTTCTCTGTGCGGGGGTAGGCTACAGGTGTTCTCTGTGTGGGGGATAGGCTACTGGTGTTCTCTGTGTGAGGGTAGGCTACTGGTTTTCTCTGTGTGCGGGTAGGCTACTGGTGTTCTCTGTGTGAGGGTAGGCTACTGGTGTTCTCTGTGTGAGGGTAGGCTACTGGTGTTCTCTGTGTGAGGGTAGGCTACTGGTGTTCTCTGTGTGCGGGTAGGCTACTGGTGTTCTCTGTGTGAGGGTAGGCTACTGGTGTTCTCTGTGTGAGGGTAGGCTACTGGTGTTCTCTGTGTGCGGGTAGGCTACTGGTGTTCTCTGTGTGAGGGTAGGCTACTGGTGTTCTCTGTGTGAGGGTAGGCTACTGGTGTTCTCTGTGTGAGGGTAGGCTACTGGTGTTCTCTGTGTGAGGTTAGGCTACTGGTGTTCTCTGTGTGAGGGTAGGCTACTGGTGTTCTCTGTGTGAGGGTAGGCTACTGGTGTTCTCTGTGTGAGGGTAGGCTACTGGTGTTCTCTGTGTGAGGGTAGGCTACTGGTGTTCTCTGTGTGCGGGATAGGCTACTGGTGTTCTCTGTGATGGGGTTCATTGTTTGTTTTGGTTTGCTGAAGTTTCACTTTAAAAATAAAGATGTGGAACTCTAATCGCGCTGCACCTTGGTTCTATTGTTCCTATGACGAACGTAACACTATATTACTAATAAATTACATGAGAGAGACAGACAGACTGAGAGGTAGCCATGGATACAACAACATCAGGAGATATATCACTATACTACTAATAAATTACATGAGAGAGACAGACAGACTGAGAGGTAGCCATGGATACAACAACATCAGGAGATATATCACTATACTACTAATAAATAACCTGAGAGAGACAGACAGACTGAGAGGTAGCCATGGATACAACAACATCAGGAGATATATCACTCTACTACTAATACATGACCTGAGAGAGACAGACAGACTGAGAGGTAGCCATGGATACAACCTCACAACCTCAGAAGATATCAAACCATTTAACAGAGACAGAGAGCAGCACTTTGAGGAGGAGCCATCCTGACCAGAGGTGGTTGGTGTGTAACGTGATTGGACACCATTCTCACCAGCACTCCCATCAGTCTGTAGTTTATTATACAAGCCCCAGGTCTCAGGCAAGATGACATCACTGTGAGGCTACTGTCTACCAGACAACCTACCTGTGTTACTCTGGTACACTGGCTACAGACTACAAGATCAGGGCTACTGTCTACCAGACAACCTACCTGTGTTACTCTGATACACTGGCTACAGACTACAAGATCAGGACTACTGTCTACCAGACAACCTACCTGTGTTACTCTGGTACACTGGCTACAGACTACAAGATCAGGGCTACTGTCTACCAGACAACCTACCTGTGTTACTCTGGTACACTGGCTACAGACTACAAGATCAGGGCTACTGTCTACCAGACAACCTACCTGTGTTACTCTGATACACTGGCTACAGACTACAAGATCAGGGCTACTGTCTACCAGACAACCTACCTGTGTTACTCTGGTACACTGGCTACAGACTACAAGATCAGGGCTACTGTCTACCAGACAACCTACCTGTGTTACTCTGGTACACTGGCTACAGACTACAAGATCAGGGCTACTGTCTACCAGACAACCTACCTGTGTTACTCTGGTACACTGGCTACAGACTACAAGATCAGGGCTACTGTCTACCAGACAACCTACCTGTGTTACTCTGGTACACTGGCTATAAACAACAAGATGATTGAATTTCTATCTGGAACATGGTGAATGTTGAATCATCTTGGACAGGTCTCAGGAAACAATATGTGAGACTTAACATCTACCAGACAACTGACTTGTACTGAACACAAGTCACACAATCACAATCAATATATATCTCTGTTTAGATATAGTGTATATGTTTACATAATGGTATTTTTAAGAATGCATATTTTAAAATGTAGCATCATTATTTTCCATCAAGAGGGACTTGTGGTCTCCTTTTGTGATTGATAAGGAGAAATAGATGTAACGATGATGTTGTGAGTCGAGAAGCAGGTGAAACTTTAAATAAAACAACAAACATGAAACGAGCCAGAGTAACAGTGGTGATATAGCACGAACACAGGTACAATACCGACTGAGGAATGAACGTAAGTGTCACGCCCGGACCGTAGAGAGCTTTTTATGTCTCTACTTTTGGTTTGGTCAGGGTGTGATTTGGGTGGGCATTCTCTGTTCTTTTTTTCTAGGTTTTGTGTTTCTATGTTTTGGCCGGGTATGGTTCTCAATCAGGGAATCAGGGAATCATACTTAGGCAGCCAGATTTGCCACCTTAGGTTGTGGGATGTTGTCTTCTGTTTTTGTGTCTGCACCAGACAGAACTGTTTCGGTTTTGTTCGTTCTCTTTGTTGTTGGTCGTCACCTTCTTCCACAGAAAGCCGTTACAGTAAGGGAGGGGTGGACAAAGGGGAGGTAATGAGGAAGGTAATGTAGTCCAGGTGGGAATCATAATGATGATTGCCAGGTGTGCGTAATGATGAATCCCAGGACCGGTAGTTAGTATTTTGGCGACATCAAACACCGGAGGGGAGGTGCAACTCTCGCTCTTGAGATTAAAAATATATCCTTTATCCCAAAATGAATTATAAGGTATGACGTTTCTGCCATATTGGCCTTAATCAGGCTGAATCTCTGGGACTCATTTAGCTTTCAGGGAAATGTTATATTTTGTATTGTATAAATATCTGGTATATGTCACGCCTTGGTCTTAGTATTTTGTGTTTTCTTTATTATTTGGTCAGGCCAGGGTGTGACATGGGTTTATATATTGTAATTTTCGTATTGGGGTTTGTAGTATTTGGGATTGCGGCTGAGTAGGGGTGTAACATAGGTTTGGCTGCCTGAGGCGGTTCTCAATCAGAGTCAGGTGATTCGCGTTGTCTCTGATTGGGAACCGTATTTAGGTAGCCGGGGTTTCACTGTGTATTTTGTGGGTGATTGTTCCTGTCTCTGTGTAGTGTTCACCAGATAGGCTGTATTAGGTTTCACGTTCCGTTTGTTGTTTTGTATTCATAAGTTATTTCATGTATCGCTATATTCTTCATTAAAGAACATGAGTAACCACCACGCTGCATTTCGGTCCTCTCTTTCGACAAACGAAGAACGCCGTTACAGTATAGTGTTTTGTAATTGCATTAATCCATTTAATCTCTCTCTCAATTCAATTGAGATTACAAAATATATCCTTTATTCCAAAATCTATTTTAAGGTAACTATGATGTTTCGGCCATATTGGAATCAGCAGATGGGGAAGCACCACCTCCCCACCACCTTTGTTATTGTTTTTGTCAGAGACTCATTTCACTCTCAGGGAAATATGTTCGATTTTGTAGTGTATAACAGGGTTGTAGTAATTTCAGAATTGAATTGAAAATGGCAAAAATAATCCTATTAAATTATTTAATTTGAAATACATTTGAATTAAAGGAGTAAACAGCATACAGATTTGCAGTTTGAATTGGAACTAAAGCAAATACAATTTAATTCTGTGAAATGAAAATGCCTCTTTTATTTAATGGCTGTAGTCTAGCTGACGTGTTCTAGCTGATTACATGCCACCAATTCTCAAACTGTCTGCAGCTCTTTGTTAAGTGTTGCAGAGATTTCACTTCCTATGGTAGCTGACGTGTATAATGTTGAGTCATCACCATAAATAGATACACAGGCTTTACTCAACGCCAGTGGCAGGTCATTAGTAAAGTGAAAAAAACAAGGGGCCTAAACAACTGCCCTGGGGAACGCCCGACTCTGCCTGGATTATGTTGGAGAGGCTTCCATCAAAGAACACCCTCTGTGTTCTGTTAGACGGGTAACTTTTGATCCTGAAGTCTAACAAAACCACTCCCACAGGCTTCTTCATAACAATTTATTTCAGCCAATCATCAGTCATCAGTGTCAGTGCTGTACATGTTGAGTGTCCGTCCCTATTAGCTCACTGAAAGTCAGTTGTTAACCTCTTAAGTCGACCCTCTACTTTTTTGAACATTCTGTTAAAAATCGCGCAACATTTCAGTGCCCTGCTACTCATGCCAGGAATATAGTATATGCATTTGCTTAGTCTGTGTGGATAGAAAACACTCAGATGTTTAAAAAAACTGGTTAAATCACTGCTGTGGCTTTACCAGAACGGCATTTACATCGAAAAGCACAGGAAAAACTGATCACTGAAAATGGGAAAATATATCCATGCGCTACTTGAACCCATTGATAAAGGTGAACCACAATTAATTGACTGAGGTTGCAGTACCTACAGCTTCCACACGGTGTCTAGAGTCTTGTCATTTCCCTTCGAGTTTTTTCTTGGTCAGACACATGCAGGACACCGTATCTCCTCCGGTCTAGGACCGGATATTTTCGTTGAGTTTCTAGCCGGAAATTTTTCCAGACGGACAGCTAATGATCTTTACATCGCCTCCTGATGAATTTTATCGCTTATTAACGTTTACTAATACCTAAAGTTGCATTACAAACGTATTTCGAAGTGTTTTGTGAAAGTTTATCGTCGACTTTTTGAATTAAAAAAAATGACGTTACGTTTTGAAACAATGTTTTTTTCGTTTATCACACAGTCTACATATAACGATATCTAGGCTTTATATGGACCGATTTAATCGAAATAAAGACCCAAATAGTGTTTATGGGACATCTAGGAGTGCCAACAAAGAAGATGGTGAAAGGTAATGAATGTTTTCTATTTTATTGTGCGGTTTGTGTAACGCCGAAATAATAATTATTTTGTTTACGTCCCCTGTGGGTCTTTTGGGGTGTTGCATGCTATCAGATAATAGCTTCTCATGCTTTCGCCGAAAAGCATTTTAAAAATCTGACTTGTTGCCTGGATTCACAACGAGTGTAGCTTTAATTCGATACCCTGCATGTGTATTTTAATGAACTTTTGAGTTTTAACTAATACTATTAGCATTTAGCGTAGCGCATTTGCATTTCCAGAGCTCTAGTTGGGACGCAAGCGTCCCGAGTAGAAGCAACAGGTTAATTAGTTTACTCTGAAATACAATTGTATCTGGTCAAACACCATTATTTTCCAAAAGTTTACTAAGGGTTGGTTGTAGGCTGATTGGTCGGCTGTTTGAGCCATCAACGGGTGCTTTGCTATTCTCGGGCAGATTCATGACTTTTGCTACCCTCCAGGTCTGAGGGCACACACTTTCCTGTAACTTAGATTAAAGAGATGGCAAATAAGTAGTAGAGCTAGTTAGAGATAAAGTGGAGTTAGAGGATCAGAGAGTAGAGAGTAGATACAATAGGTAGTAGAGCTAGTTATAGATAAAGAGGAGATATAGAATCAGAGAGTAGAGAGTACAGTCGTGGCCAAAAGTTTTGAGAATGACACAAATATTAATTTCCACAAAGTTTGCTGCTTCAGTGTCTTTAGATATTTTTGTCAGATGTTACTACGGAATACTGAAGTATAATTACAAACATTTCATAAGTGTCAAACGCTTTTATTGACAATAACATGAAATTGATGCAAAGAGTCAATATTTGCAGTGTTGACCCTTCTTTTTCAAGACCTCTTCAATCCGCCCTGGCATGCTGTCAATTAACTTCTGGGCCACATCCTGACTGATGGCAGCCCATTCTTGCATAATCAATGCTTGGAGTTTGTAAGAATTGGTGGAATTTTGTTTGTCCACCCGCCTTTTGAAGATTGACCACAAGTTCTCAATGGGATTAAGGTCTGGGGAGTTTCCTGGCCATGGACCCAAAATATCAATGTTTTGTTCCCCGAGCCACTTAGTTATCACTTTTGCCTTATGGCAAGGTGCTCCATCGTGCTGGAAAAGGCATTGTTCGTCACCAAACTGTTCCTGGATGGTTGGGAGATGTTGCTTTCGGAGGATGTATTGGTACCATTCTTTATTCATTGCTGTGTTTTTAGGCAAAATTGTGAGTGAGCCCACTCCCTTGGCTGAGAAGCAACCCCACACATGAATGGTCTCAGGATGCTTTACTGTTGGCATGACACAGGACTGATGGTTGCGCTCACCTTGTCTTCTCCGGACAAGCTTTTTTCCAGATGCCCCTAACAATCAGAAAGGGGATTCATCAGAGAAAAGGACTGTACCCTGTACCTTTTACAGAATATCGGTCTGTCCCTGATGTTTTTCCTGGAGAGAAGTGGCTTTTTTGCTGCCCTTCTTGACACCAGGCCATCCTCCAAAGTTATTTGCCTCACTGTGCGTGCAGATGCACTCACACTTGCCTGCTGCCATTCCTGAGCAAGCTCTGTACTGGTGGTGCCCCGATCTCACAGCTGAATCAATTTTAGGAGACGGTCCTGGAGCTTGCTGGACTTTCTTGGGTGCCCTGAAGCCTTCTGCAGAAATGCAGTGGAAATGTTTTTGGGGGATTCAGTTCATTTGCATGACAAAGAGGGACTTTGCAATTAATTGCAATTAATCTGATCACTCTTCATAACATTCTGGAGTATATGTAAATTGCCATCATACAAACTGAGGCAGCAGTTTTTGGTCACAACCGTAGATACAATAGGTAGTAGAGCTAGTTGGAGCCAGCCTGCCAGTGAACGTTAGCTATCTAACAGTGCACATTATCTTGCAATGAAATCCACTTTCTGACAACATTAGAAACATATGATATCTGAAAATGTAGCTAGCTAGACTCTCTTACCCTTAAACATGGATGAACGTTTCTCCCTCTCTGTCACAGATGCCAGAGTTGCACTCAGTTTGAAGATGTAATCCGGAGACAAGTGTTTTCTGCAGTTATTTTTGATATCGTTAAAAAAGCCGTGTTAGAAATGATTACCCACAAATACTGAGCAGCTCATGTTATAGACAGAAGCCTGCTACATGGCAGACCAATCCGAACTCATCTCTCAGCATGTCCAGCCCATCTACTATCTCAGGCGAAAATGGCTAGCGGGAAGGATCCTGCCTTTTTCCGTGGCTAAACCAACTAGGCTTGTAATTTAAATGATGTATGACACGCATATGTTCTTGATTGTTAAATATTACGAAAATTGTATTTTTGAATTTCGCACTCTGCCATTTCACTGGATGTTGTCAAATCAATTCCGCTAACGGTGTAACGGCGTTCGTCTGTTGAATGAAGAGAGTCGGACCGAAATGCAGCGTGGTGGTTACTCATGATCTTTAATAAAGGAAACAGCGATACATGAAATAACTGTGAGAAACAAAACAACAAACGGAACGTGAAACTATACAGCCTATCTGGTGAATACACAAAGACAGGTACAATCACCCACGAAATACAACGTGAACTCAGGCTACCTAAATACGGTTCCCAATCCGAGACAACGAGAAGCACCTGACTCTAATTGAGAACCGCCTCAGGCAGCCAAGCCTAACTAGACACACCCCTAATCAACACAATCCCACTTACTACAAACCCCAATACGAAACACAACATATAAACCCATGTCACACCCTGGCTTACCCAAACATATACCAAAAACACAAAATATAATGACCAAGGCGTGACAGAACCCCCCCCCCCCCTAAGGTGCGGACTCCGGGACGCACCTCAAGAGCATAGGGAGGGTCCGGGTGGGCGTCTGTCCATGGTGGCGGTTCTGGCTCGGGACGTGGACCCCACTCCATGAATGTCCTAGTTCCTCCCCTTCGCGTCCTGGGATAATCCACCCTCTCCGCCGACCATGGCCTAATAGTCCTCACCCAGATCCCCACATAACTGAGGAGCCGCTCGTAACAGAGGGGCAGCTCGGGACAGAGGGGCAGCTCGGGACAGAGGGGCAGCTCGGGACAGGGGAAGCCCGGGACCGAGGGGAAGCCCGGGACCGAGGGGAAGCCCGGGACCGAGGGGAAGCCCGGGACCGAGGGGAAGCCCGGGACTGTGAGGAATCCCAGTACTGAGATGAAGCTCAGTACTGAGATGAAGCTCAGACAGGTAGTAGGCTCCGGTAAATCCTGGCTGGCTGGCAGATCTGGAAGAGACTGGTTGTCTGGCAGATCTGGAAGAGACTGGTTGTCTGGCAGATCTGGAAGAGACTGGTTGTCTGGCAGATCTGGAAGAGACTGGTTGTCTGGCAGATCTGGAAGAGACTGGTTGTCTGGCACTTCTGGCGGATCCTGGCAGACTGGCGGCGCTGGGCAGACTGGCGACGCTGGGCAGACTGGGAGCACTGGCGGCGCTGGGCAGACGGGGAGCACTGGCGGCGCTGGGCAGACGGGGAGCACTGGCGGCGCTGGGCAGACTGGGAGCACTGGCGGCGCTGGGCAGACTGGGAGCACTGGCGGCGCTGGGCAGACTGGCGACGCTGGGCAGACTGACAGCTCTGGCTGCTTCATGCAGACTGACAGCACTTGGCAGACTGACAGATCTCTGCAGACTGGCAGCTCAGGCTGCTCCGAACAGGCAGGAGGCTCCGGCAGCGCAGGAGAGGATACAGGCTCTGGCTGCGCTGAACAGGCGGGAGGCTCCGGCAGCGCAGGAGAGGAGACAGGCTCTGGCTGCGCTGAACAGGCGGGAGACTCCGACAGCGTAGGAGGGAAGGAAGGCTCTGGCTGTGTTGAACAGGCGAGGCGCACTGAAGGCCTGGTGCGTGGTGCTGGAACTGGTGGTATTTGATCGAGGACACGCACAGGAAGCCTGGTGCGGGGAGCTGCTACCGGAGGACTGTTGTGTGGAGGTGGCTCTGGATAGACCGGACCGTGCAGGCGCACTGGAGCTCTTGAGCACCGAGCCTGCCCAAGCTTACCTGGCTCGATGCCCACTCTAGCCCGGGCAATAGGAAGGGCTGGTATGTGCCACACCTGGCTCTGCACCCGCACTGGAAACACCGTGCGCTCCATAGCATAACACGGTGCCTGCCCGGTCTCTCTAGCCCAACGGTGAGCACAGGGAGTATGCGCAGGTTTCCTACCTGGCATAACTATTCTCCCTTCTAGCCCCCCCCCCAATAATTTTTTGGGGTTGCTTTACGGGCTTCCTTGCCAACCTTGTTCCCTCGTATCGTCGGCTCCTATCTCCGGCTGCCTCTGCTTCTTCCTTGGGACAGTGATATTCTCCCGGCTGCGCCCAGGGTCCTTTTCCGTCTAAGATCCTCTCCCAAGACCAGAAGTCCTTATATTGCTGCTCCTCACAATTAACAGGGAGAGTAGGCTCAGGTCTGACTCCTGACTCAGCCACTCTCTATCTGCGCTCTCCCCGTTACTTTCGGTTTTCGCTCTGCGCCTCCGTGCTTTCCTTTTCGACTCCATACGTCTATAGCCCTCTTCACATTGCTGTAGGGAATCCCAGGCGGGCTCCTGCACTCGCTCTGGGTCGGCCGCCCACCTGTCGATTTCTTCCCATGTAGTATAATCCATGCTTCTGCTGTCCATAACGTCCTCCTTTAGATCCTGCCAGTTCACACGCTGCTCGGTCCGTGAGTGGTGGGTGATTCTGTAACGGCGTTCGTCTGTTGAATGAAGAGAGTCGGACCGAAATGCAGCGTGGTGGTTACTCATGATCTTTAATAAAGGAAACAGCGATACATGAAATAACTGTGAGAAACAAAACAACAAACGGAACGTGAAACTATACAGCCTATCTGGTGAATACACAAAGACAGGTACAATCACCCACGAAATACAACGTGAACTCAGGCTACCTAAATACGGTTCCCAATCCGAGACAACGAGAAGCACCTGACTCTAATTGAGAACCGCCTCAGGCAGCCAAGCTAAACTAGACACTCCCCTAATCAACACAATCCCAATTACTACAAACCCCAATACGAAACACAACATATAAACCCATGTCACACCCTGGCTTACCCAAACATATACCAAAAACACAAAATATAATGACCAAGGCGTGACAAACGGGATTCGAGCAGGATTCGCGCTTAAGGGATCCCTATCTTTTAACTATGCACCTCAACATTTGCGCAGTTAAGGCCCAATGAACAGAATTCATTCATCCCTCTCTTCTTGTAGAAAAAGTACAGTGGTGTAAAGTACTTAAGTAAAAATACTTTCAATAACTACAACTTAAGCATTTATTTTTGTATCTGTACTTTACTTTACTATTTACATTTTTGACAACTTTTACTTTTATTTCACTACATTCCTAAAGAAACAAATGTACTTTTACTCCATACATTTTCCCTGACACCCAAAAGTACTTGTCAGGACAGGAAAATGGTCCAAATCACGCACTTATCAAGAGAACATCCCTTGTCATCACTACTACATGGTATTTATGCTGCAATAGTTTGTGTCGGGGGGCTAGGGTCAGTCTGTTTTATCAGGAGTATTTCTCCTGTCTTATCTGGTGTCCTGTTTGAATTTAAGTATGCTCTCTCTAATATCCTCTCTACTCTTTTTGAGTTCGGTCCCACATCACATTCACTCTCAACCCATAAGTAGCCTGTAAAGATTCCAATTTGTCTTTTGTCTTGGAACTCCTGGTACATATCCCCAAAATTATTTTGGGTTAGGACACACATGGCTTGGGCACAAAGCAAGATTTACAACCGTGGAAGAAACACCCATTGTACTCAAACACTGTCTCAACACCGTCAATCTGTGTGTATCCATCTACGTGATATGGCCCAAACGCCTTCTCCCCACTATTCAAAGCATGTTGAATATAAATGTTTTTATCCTGGGCCAAGTACTTCAACCATTGAATGGACCCGCTAGAGTATGACTTGAATTGTCGTCGGTAGTTGTCAGGCGAGGGAATTGCTAAAGAGGATGTAGGCAGAAAGTGTGTACGATAGGTTTTCATGCATGCCGATGCAATAGTTGTACAACTCCAGGGGTCAATGCCTGCATCTTTGATTACCTCTTCTCCGAATCTGAGGCATCTGTCACACAGTATAACCACATCATTGTTACAGTATGACTCCATCTCTTTATGGAAATCAAAGTTATTATGACATACTGTCTCGTACCATGTCATGAATCTCCCTCGCTCTTTGGGAGACATTTGATCACACCTGTACATTTCGGAGGTGGGATAAGATCCAATATAATGTAGATTCTCCTCAGATGTGAAGAAATGAGGAAACCAACCTTTCACAGAGTTTTCAAAACCCAAGGCCTCTGGCATTTGAGCCAATCTCATGGGTAAGAAACTTAAACTGTCAATGTATCTCTGGTTGAAGGCGGGGTCTACAAAACGCAAGATTTTACTACCTTGTGCTATGACACTGGGTGCTACGCCTTGTTGTATCAAGGAGTTCAAAAGAAGATAGGAATCTGGGGGGTCTGAAAGAAAACATTTACACAAAATAGGGCATTTAAAATAAAATATATATTATATAAAAATGTCAAATACATTTCAGATATAATAATATATTAACATTATATATATATATATATATATATATAGTTCAATTACCTCTGTTTTTTTATGCCGGCTTTGTAGATTCTGCAGGGTTTATATCTTTGGAGTCTGAAAAAAACATTACTTGACATTGTTTTAACACATTCTATCCCCCCAAAATGTATATCTAATATATATATATTTTTTATAGCTAATAACATATGTATAATGGGGTCATACCGTATCCATAGAGAGGCTGTTCTTGAATCCAAGCATTTTCAGACCAGGCGCCCTTCTCGGGCCTTGCTGATTCTGCACTTGAGCACTTGTGGTGCCGGGAAGGATTGTGATGCGTTTCCTGGGGGTGTGTACAGAGCGGCTGTTTCTTTGGAGTATTGGTAAAGCCGTTCGTACAGAACCGTAGAATAGCGTCTGTTTCATCTGCTCCTCCGAAGTCGTTCAGAGGCCATTACATTTAAGTCATTTAGCAGACGCTCTTATCCAGAGCGACTTACAAATTCTTGTTATGGGGCTGTCTGCTGTAAACACAAGATTAGCTTTTAAAATAGTGTACACACATTTTGTTTTTAAATGTATAAATATTATTGTGGATTTTATTTTTGGACTTACGTGGAAAATAGCGTGATGGGGACGGGCTTCGTAAAGAAGACGCTGTTTGCTCCTCAAATTTCTCATCTAATTTTGGCTGATCCAAATCAATTATTCCCGGTAGCAACTGGGTAAATGTCGGGTATCCTATAGACGTTAAATAATATTAACATATATTTATACGAAATATATACATTTTAACTTATAAAAATACGTGCAATTGACATAAATACATACCTGAAAAATCGATGTCCACCTGTTTTAGAATATCTGTAAGAAGCCATATATAACACTGGTTTAATATTAGAGAGAGAGAGTTCCAAACAGTGCATTCGTTTCGTAATATCATACCTTTCCCCCCCAAAACTACCTAATGCATCCAAAATCAAATATATTGTTTTCACATCCTCACCCCATGCGTATAGGCTTGCAGAAAGGCAGGAAAGAGTTTTCCGGGGAGCAGCTGGGACCTGACTGAGACAATGTACGGAATGAATTTACAGACCTGTCTGTGCAAATGAAACCCCCTGATGTTGTTTAAAAAACATTGTTTTTAAACCTTAGGGGGGTTGTCAAGACCTGCTCTGTTCTGGTTGGGGTGACAGACTTTTGAGCCTCACAGCCCAGGAAATAACACCTGTGTCCAAATAGTGTAGGTATTGTTCAAATCAAATCAAATGTATTGTATTTGTCACATACACATGGTTAGCAGATATTAATGCGAGTGTAGCGAAATGCTTGTGCTTCTAGTTCCGACAATGCAGTAATAACCAACGAGTAATCTAACTAACAATTCCAAAACTACTACCTTATACACACAAGTGTAAAGGGATAAAGAATATGTACATAAAGATATATGAATGAGTGATGGTACAGAACGGCATAGGCAAGATGCAGTAGATGGTATCGAGTACAGTATATACATATGAGATGAGTAATGTAGGGTATGTAAACAAAGTGGCATAGTTTAAAGTGGCTAGTGATACATGCATTACATAGATGCAGTAGATGATATAGAGTACAGTATATACGTATACATATGAGATGAATAATGTAGGGTAAGTAACATTATATTAGGTAGCATTGTTTAAAGTGGCTAGTGATATATTTTACATCAATTTCCATCAATTCCCATTACTAAAGTGGCTGGAGTTAAGTCAGTGTCAGTGTGTTGGCAGCAGCCACTCAATGTTAGTGGTGGCTGTTTAACAGTCTGATGGCCTTGAGATAGAAGCTGTTTTTCAGTCTCTCGGTCCCAGCTTTGATGCACCTGTACTGACCTCGCCTTCTGGATGATAGCGGGGTGAACAGGCAGTGGCTCGGGTGGTTGTTGTCCTTGATGATCTTTATGGCCTTCCTGTGACATCGGGTGGTGTAGGTGTCCTGGAGGGCAGGTAGTTTGCCCCCGGTGATGCGTTGTTTCATACAGAATTGAAGAGACACACCTTTTGATATTTCAAACTCTTTGAAGGTAAATGAGAGGCTCCGGAAAAACGTCTGTTTTGAGAGGCTTATGTGGGAATCTATCGATAGTGTTGGTATTGTTTCAAGCACATTTTGTCGAGAAACCCATACCCACACATAGACACACACGCCCACACGCACACACGCACAGACACACATTTCCCAGAGAGCATTTCTCTGAGAGAGAGAAAAATAGATTCCATTCTTTAAAGGTGAGATACAATTTTAAAACCCTTTATTTATTTCAAAATCTTTAGTACCTTTTAAACATGTTAGAATTAGTTAAACCATTTTAATAATAATATTTAACCAGAATGTTTTTATACACACAAAGAAATAAAAAAATAAACAGATATATATTATTACCTCACATGTCACGACGTCCACCGAAGGTGGCTCCTCTTCCTGTTCGGACAGCACTCGGTGGTCGTCGTCACCGGTCTACTAGCTGCCACCGATTCCCTTTGCCTTTTCTGTTGGTTATGTCTGTGTTGGTTTCACCTGTTTCTCGTGTGGGGTTTGGTTCAGGGCTATTTAAGCCTTCTATGCCCGCCTGCTTTTGTGCGGGCTTGTTTCTCTGTTCTGTTTGTGGATGGTAGCGTTTGTTATTTTTCCGGACTGTTTGGTGTCCTGTTTTGGGCCGGTCATTATTGCGCCTGTTGTTTTTGGCATGACCTTTCTTACCGGAATAAATACAACGTTCCCTAAACCTCTGCTCTCTGCGCATGACTCCGCACCCACCACTCCTAGCTACGTAACAGAAGCCCGCACCATAACATGGAGTCAGCAGGAGCAGCTGCAACCCCTCTCCCATCTATGGAGGAGCGTGTCCTCCATCACACGGCGATCCTCCATAGAATCGGGTCAGCGATGGACCAGATGATGGAGAGAATGGACCGATAGGAGAGGAGTGGTCTCCCTACCTCGCCGCTCCTCCTTCATCTACTCAACCGACTCCTCCGGCGGCGTCCGCATCCAGCGCACTTCGTCTCGCGCCCCCAAGGGAGTACGATGGAGCGGTGGCTGGGTGCAAGGGATTCTTGCTCCAGCTCGAGCTGTACCTGGCTACTGTTCGCCCGACTCCCTCTGGTGAGGAGAACATGAGCGTCCTCGTCTCCTGTCTGACGGGCAGAGCCCTGGAGTGGGCCAACGCGGTTTGGAATAGCCCAGAATCTGCAAGGGACCACTACCCAGAGTTCACCCGCCGGTTCCGGGCTGTGTTCGACCACCCTCCAGAGGGCCGAGCGGTGGGTGAATGGCTGTTCCACCTTAGGCAGGAGACGAGGAGCGCGCAGGACTTCGCGCTGGAGTTTCGGACCTTGGCCCCTGGAGCGGGATGGAACGACAGGTCCTTGATGGTCCACTACCGGTGTAGCCTCCGGGAGGACGTCCGCAGGGAGCTATCTTTTCGGGATGCCACCCTCTCCCTCGACGAGCTCATAGACATGTCGTTCCGACTGTACAACCTGCTAGCTGCTCGCGGGCGTCCAGAAGGGGCCCTGTTAGCTACACCTCCCGGCCCTCCCGCTCCAATACCTATGGAGTTAGGGGGGCCGCATCGAGGGGAACCGGAGGAGGAGGCTCCTCCTGCACCAGCTGTGGTCGGAGAGGACACACTGCCGACCGGTGCTGGAGGAGCTCATCTGGGAGTCGATAGGGCAGGCAGAGCACTTCCCGATCACCCCAGATGAGTCAGCACCAGACTCACCCAGAGCTCCCTGTTGGTCACATGTTTTTACTAATCTCTTTTCCTGAGTTTTCTCCCTCTCTACAGCATAAGGTGCTAGTCGATTCAGGCGCAGCTGGGAACTTTATGAATCGCAGACTCGCTCTTAGGTTAGGGATTCTGCTGGTGCTGATAGATCAACCCTTCCCCGTGCTCTCCCTAGATGGCCGACCGTTAGGGTCAGGGCTGGTCAGGGAGGCCACGGTTCCACTGGACATGGTAACGCAGGGGGATCACAGGGAGAGGACTAGTCTCTTCCTTATCGATTCACCTGCGTTTCCAGTGGTGCTGGGGGTTCCCCGGCTGGCTAGTCACAGTCCTAGGATTTCATGGAAACAGGGGGCTCTCCGAGGGTGGTCAGAGGAGTGTTCAGGGAGGTGTATAGGAGTTTCCATCGGTGTCACGACGGTGGAGAGTCCAGACCAGGTTTCCACTGTGCACATTCCCTCAGAATATGCAGATTTGGCTATCGCCTTCTGTAAGAAGAGGGCGACCCAATTACCACCTCGTCGATGAGGGGATTGCGCGATAAACCTCCAGGTAAACGCAGCACTTCCCAGGAGTCACGTGTACCCATTGTCACAGGAGGAGACAGTGGCTATGGAGACAAATGTCACTGAATTTCTGGGACAGGGGTTCATTCGGCCCTCCACGTCACCCATCTCCTCGAGTTTCTTTTTTGTGAAAAGGATGGAGGGAGGTGTGCGTCCGTGCATTGATTATAGAGGTCTAAATTCCATCACAGTGGGGTTTAGTTACCCGCTACCTCTCATCGCTACTGCGGTAGAATCATTTCACGGAGCACGCTTTTTCACAAAACTGTACCCCAGGAGCACGTATAATTTGGTGCGTATCCGGGAGGGAGATGAGTGGAAAACCGGGTTTAGTACCACATCTGGCCATTATGAGTACCTCGTGATGCCATATGGGTTGAAGAATGCTTTCAATCATCTGAAGGAGCTGTTTCCTAGCTACGTAACAGCACAGTACATGTTTTTGTCATTGTGTTCTTGACACGTGGCACAAAGTACACCAACAATTGGCCTAGGAGACATGTTTCATTTCCTGTTTAATGTTCTGGGTTTATTTGATGTTCTTATTTAGGGGGTTTATTTAAATTAATTTCTTATTTAGTTGCTTGTGGGGTTCAGCGCTTATTTATAATGCGTCTGGTCTGTCCAACAGCCCCAAGGTCACTACAACAGGGGTGGGGGAGATACTCTTTGAAATGTTCAAACACATTTCCCAGTTCAACGAGGTCCCTACACAACAATCATCATGACAGCTTCCTGACAGGATGTACTTATATGGGCACCCCCTAGAGCACGTAATATCCTGACAGGCATTCCTGTTTTATAGACAACAGCCGGTGGTTACTAAGGTCACTACAACAGGGGTGGGGGAGATACTCTTTGAAATGTTCAAACACATTTCCCAGTTCAACGAGGTCCCTACACAACAATCATCATGACAGCTTCCTGACAGGATGTACTTATATGGGCACCCCCTAGAGCACGTAATATCCTGACAGGCATTCCTGTTTTATAGACAACAGCCGGTGGTTACTAAGGTCACTACAACAGGGGTGGGGGAGATACTCTTTGAAATGTTCAAACACATTTCCCAGTTCAACGAGGTCCCTACACAACAATCATCATGGCAACTTAAAGGAACAGATGCACTATCTGGTTATATAAACATGCAGTGTGTGATAACTTCCCGCCAGGATGTCCTGCAGGAAGCCCATATATGGGCATACACACGTGACCTTGACATAGGGTCATAAATCACACGTTTGACGTGTGCCGTCTACTGTATTCTCTCTTAGGATGTGTCACATTCTGTGGTTTCACACAGTCTCATGACTAGAACAGACAAGGACGATCTCTATCAGTATAGAAACACAAAAGAGACAGTTCTCTAAGGTTAGTACAGACTAGACAGAGCCTAGTTTGTCATGTTCCACCACTGTAGATAGCAGATACAATAGATAGTAGAGCAGGTGAGAGATAAATGTGTGTGTGAGCAGTTCTTGTATTTTGCTTCATAAATGGCACCCTATTCTCTTATAAATGGCACCCTATTCCCTTATAAATGGCACCCTATTATCTTATAAATGGCACCCTATTCCCTTATGAATGGCACCCTATTCTATTTTAAATGGCACCCTATTCTATTAAAAATGGCACCCTATTCTATTATAAATGGCACACTATTCTATTATAAATGGCACCCTATTCCCTTATAAATGGCACCCTATTCTATTTTAAATGGCACCCTATTCTATTAAAAATGGCACCCTATTCCATTATAAATGGCACACTATTCTATTATAAATGGCACCCTATTCTATTATAAATGGCACCCTATTCTATTATAAATGCCACCCAATTCCCTTATAAATGGCACCCTATTCTATTTTAAATGGCACCCTATTCTATTAAAAATGGCACCCTATTCCATTATAAATGGCACCCTATTCTATTATAAATGGCACCCTATTCTATTATAAATGGCACCCTATTCTATTATAAATGCCACCCTATTCCCTTATAAATGGCACCCTATTCTCTTATAAACGGCACCCTATTCTATTATAAATGGCACCCTATTCCCTTATAAATGGCACCCTATTCCCTTATAAATGCACCCTATTCTCTTATAAATGGCACCCTATTCTCTTATAAATGGCACCCTATTCTATTATAAATGGCACCCTATTCCATTATAAATGGCACACTATTCTATTATAAATGGCACCCTATTCCCTTATAAATGGCACCCTATTCTATTATAAATGGCACCCTATTCTATTATAAATGGCACCCTATTCTATTATAAATGCCACCCAATTCCCTTATAAATGGCACCCTATTCTATTTTAAATGGCACCCTATTCTATTAAAAATGGCACCCTATTCCATTATAAATGGCACCCTATTCCCTTATGAATGGCACCCTATTCTATTTTAAATGGCACCCTATTCTATTAAAAATGGCACCCTATTCTATTATAAATGGCACACTATTCTATTATAAATGGCACCCTATTCCCTTATAAATGGCACCCTATTCTATTTTAAATGGCACCCTATTCTATTATAAATGGCACCCTATTCTATTATAAATGGCACCCTATTCTATTATAAATGCCACCCAATTCCCTTATAAATGGCACCCTATTCCCTTATAAATGGCACCCTATTCTCTTATAAATGGCACCCTATTCTATTATAAATGGCACCCTATTCTCTTATAAATGGCACCCTATTCTATTATAAACGGCACCCTATTCACTTTGTAGTACACTATTTTTGACCAGAGGACATAAGGAAACATTAGTGAACTATGTAGGAGGTGCCATTTGAGACATATACACCTGTGTCTCCTGTTTCATCAAAGCATTGTTGACAGTCATTCTGTTGTCATTGACAGTAAAGCAGAGTTGAAGATCACTAGTCCAACATAGACTCTGAGAACAACAAGGTTAACTTCTGTTATTAGCAAGGTAAGAATCTTTATTTTCTAAATCTCTTTATTCATGTGCACCTCACTAAAGTTAAGTAATGAGCTAAAGTACAATGTCAAGAATGCTATGTATTTAAAACATTGAGTTATTATTTGAAAAGTTTTATTTTTTATTTGTACATTATTTTTATTAGAATATTCAAAGTTATTCAGAACTAATACCCACCTCAGAAATATCTGTTAGATACAACAGGTAGAATTTGTATTTGTTCTTGATCCACATTTGTTCCTTTCAAGGCAGCAGCTACTCTTCCTGGGGTTCAATCATGATTACCCAATTATCTACAATAAAACAGTACTTCACACAACACATTATTACACACTACTCTACTACAACACATCTACAACACATTATTACACACTACTCTACTACAACATATCTACAACACATTATTACACACTACTCTACCACAACATATCTACAATACATTATTACACACTACTCTACCACATCATATCTACAATACATTATTACACACTACTCTACCACAACATATCTACAATACAATACATTATTACACACTACTCTACCACAATATATCTACAATACATTATTACACACTACTCTACTACAACATATCTACAATACAACACATTATTACACACTACTCTACCACAATATATCTACAATACATTATTACACACTACTCTACCACGACATATCTACAATACAACACATTATTACACACTACTCTACCACAATATATCTACAATACAATACATTATTACACACTACTCTACTACAACATATCTACAATACATTATTACACACTACTCTACCACAACATATCTACAATACATTATTACACATTACTCTACTACATCATATCTACAATACAATACATTATTACACATTACTCTACCACAACATATCTACAATACAACACATTATTACACACTACTCTACCACATCATATCTACAATACAAAATCAATAATAAATGTCTGTGTGTCTGTGTGCCAGTGTGTCTGTGTGTCTGTGTGTCTGTGTGTTTGTCTTTTTACAGTCCATGCTGTTCGGTAAAGTGTCGTTTTATCTGGTTTTACTGCTTGACTGAGTTACAGGATGTGGAAGAGATTTCCATGTAATCATGGCTCTGTGTAGTACTGTGTGTTTCGGTAGTCTGTCCTGGACTTCGATATTGTGAAGAGACCTCTTGTGTCATGTCTTGTGGGGTTTGTATGGGTGTCTGAGCTGAGCACTAGTCACTTAACCAGACAGTTCGGTTATTAATTAAGCTCTGAAATGTCAATATATCAATAGTTCCCACAAAGACAAGTAGTGATCCAGTCAATCTCTCCTGTACTTTGAGCCTGGAGAGATTGACATGCATATTATTAATGTTGGCTCTCAGTGTACATTTAAGGGCCAGACGAGATGCTCTGTTCAGGGCCAATTGTAATTTGCCTACTTCCCTCTTTCATATGACTGGAAAGTATTCCAGGTGCGACCAAACTAGGACCTGTAGAACTTGGTTTGTTTATATATAATGTCAGGAATGCAGAGCATCGCTGTATTACTCATTACAGATCTCTCCCCATTTTAGTTACCTTGGCAATATGGTTTGACCATGAACGTTTACAATCCAGGGTTAAACCAAGCAGTTTAGTCTCCACAACTTTCTCAATTTCCACATTATTCTTCACAAGATTTAGTTGAGGTTTAGGGTTTAGTGAATGGTTTGTCCCAAATACAATGCTTTTAGTTTTTGAAATATTTAGTTCTAGCTGATTACTTGCCCCCCATTTTAGAACTGACAGCAGCTATTTGTTAAGTGTTGCAGTGATTTCACTTGCTGTGGTAGCTGACGTGTATAATGTTGAGGCATCACCATAAATAGATACGCAGGCTTCACTCAGAACCAGTGGCAGGTCATCAGTAAAGATTTAAAAGATAAGGGGTCTAATAAACTACCCTGGGAAATGTTTGACTCTACCTGGATTATGTTGGAGATGCTCCCATTAAAAAACACCCTCTGTGTTCTTTTAGACAGGTAACTCTCAATCCACAATATAGCAGGGGATATAAAGCCCTGACACATAGCTTTTTCAGCATTAGATTGTGATCCATAATACTGAAGTCTAACAAAACAACTCCCATAAGCTTTTTATGATCAATTTCATTCAGCCAATCATCAGTCCTCTGTGTAAGTGCTGTACATGTTGGGTGTCTCTCCCTATTAGCATACTGAAAGTCAGTTGTTAATTTGTTTACTGTGAAATACATTTGTATCTGGTCAAACACAATCTTTTCCCAAAGTTTGCAAAGGGTTGATAGCAGGCTGATTGGTCGGCTGATTGGTCAGTCATCAACGGGTGCTTTGCTATTCATGTTTGCCAAATGATTTTTGCTTCCCTCCAGGTCTGAGGGCACACACTTTCCTGTAGCTTAGAGTAAAGAGATGGCAAATAGGTAGTAGAGGTCGTTAGATCTCTTTCACCTGTCTTTGTGCTTGTCTCCACCCCTCCACCTGTCTCCACAGGTGTCATCCATCCTCCCCATTATCCCCTGTGTATTTATACCTGTGTTCTCTGCTTGTCTGCTGCCAGTTTGTTTTGTTCCTCAAGCCTACCGGCGGTTTCCCCCTTGCTCCTGTCTATCTCTATAGTTCCTGTTTTCTACCTTTCCCGGTTTGGACCATTCTGACTACCCTGGCCCTGAGCCTGCCTGCCGTTCTGTACCTTTCGGAGTCTGATCTGTGTAATGGATCACTGCCTGCCTTTGACCTGTCGATTTGCCCCCTGTCTATGTAATAAACTGTTGTTACTTCGTTAAATGTTGTTACTTCGACACGTCTGCTTCTGGGTCTTCTCCTGAAACGTGATATAAAGAGGAGATACAATAGGTGGTAGAGCTGGTTAGAGAATCAGAGAGGAGATACAATAGGTAGTAGAGCTAGTTAGAGAATCAGAGAGGAGATACAATAGGTGGTAGAGCTGGTTAGAGATAAAGAGGAGATATAGAATCAGAGAGTAGAGAGGAGATACAATAGGTAGTAGAGCTAGTTAGAGATGAAGAGGAGATATAGAATCAGAGAGTAGAGAGGAGATACAGTAGGTAGTAGAGCTAGTTAGAGATAAAGGTGTGTGTGTGTGAGAAGAGTTCTTGACAGCGTCCCAAATGGCCCTCTGTTCACTTTGTAGTACACTATTTTTGACCAGGGCACATAAGGAAACATTTGTGAACTATGTAGGAGGTGCCATTTGAGACGTACACAACTGTGTTTCCTGTTTCATCAAAGCATTGTTGACACTTTCACTCTCTTGTCATTGACAGTAAATCAGGGTTGAAATCAGGTTTGAGGTTCCTCAGTCATCAATAGACTCTGAGAATAACAAGGTTAAATTCTGGTAGCAGGAGGGTAAGAATCTTTATTTTATAAATCTCTCCATTCATATACACCTCACTATGATCTATAATAAGTTATGATCTATAATAGAATGTCAAAAATGCTATACAATTGAAACATTGAGTTATTATTTTATTCATTACAAAAAGTTAGAGTTTTTAATTAAGGCTATGCGGGACGTTAAGCGTCCCGCATAGGCTAACATCGGGTGAAATAGCATAGCGCAAAGATACTAAATACACAATTCGTAATATTAAACGTTCTTGTAAATACATATATCTAACATCATTTAAAAGCATAACTTCTTCTTAATCCAACCGCAGTGTCAGATTTTAAAAAAGCTTTTCGGCAAAATATTGTGTGTCAAGTTTGGACTCTCAATTTGAGGACATGTTTCTGCATGGTGAAGATCCCATTCTCGATTGGTAAGTAATTCTCATGCCGTTTGTTGTGGTGCCACATGGCTTTTCATTTGGGTGTGTGTGTCTATAAATATTATATGTATTTTATCTAAACATGGAACGGAACAGAACCTCACCTTTGTGATTTACGTTCCCTACTCTAATATAATGTGTTTCTGTGTCTTTATTTCACAGTCCCTCCGATTCTGATTGGGAGCCCCCACTGTCAAGGTGCCCATCCCCCACAGGACCTGGATCATCTAGCTGGCTTCTTATTACACACTACTCTACCACAACATATCTACAATACATTATTACACACTACTCTACTACAACATATCTACAATACATTATTACACATTACTCTACCACATCATATCTACAATACAACACATTATTACACACTACTCTACCACAACATGTCTACAATACATTATTACACACTACTCTACTACAACATATCTACAATACATTATTACACACTACTCTACCACATCATATCTACAATACAACACATTATTACACACTACTCTACCACAACATGTCTACAATACAATACATTATTACACACTACTCTACTACAACATATCTACAATACATTATTACACACTACTCTACCACATCATATCTACAATACAACACATTATTACACACTACTCTACCACAACATGTCTACAATACAATACATTATTACACACTACTCTACCACAACATATCTACAATACAACACATTATTACACACTACTCTACCACAACATGTCTACAATACAATACATTATTACACACTACTCTACAACATCATATCTACAATACATTATTACACATTACTCTACTACAACATATCTACAATACAACACATTATTACACACTACTCTACTACAACATATCTACAATACAACACATTATTACACACTACTCTACTACAACATATCTACAACACATTATTACACACTACTCTACTACAACATATCTACAATACATTATTACACACTACTCTACCACAACATATCTACAATACATTATTACACACTACTCTACTACAACATATCTACAATACAACACATTATTACACACTACTCTACTACAACATATCTACAATACATTATTACACACTACTATACCACAACATGTCTACAATACAACACATTATTACACACTACTCTACTACAACATATCTACAATACATTATTACACACTACTCTACCACAACATATCTACAACACATTATTACACACTACTCTACAACAACACATCTACAATACATTATTACACACTACTCTACCACGACATATCTACAATACAACACATTATTACACACTACTCTACCACGACATATCTACAATACATTATTACACACTACTCTACCACAACATATCTACAATACAACACATTATTACACACTACTCTACCACAACATATCTACAATACAATACATTATTACACACTACTCTACCACAACATATCTACAACACATTATTACACACTACTCTACCACAACATATCTACAATACAATACATTATTACACACTACTCTACCACAACATATCTACAACACATTATTACACACTACTCTACAACAACACATCTACAATACATTATTACACACTACTCTACCACAACATATCTACAATACATTATTACACACTACTCTACTACAACATATCTACAATACAACACATTATTACACACTACTCTACCACAACATATCTACAATACAATACATTATTACACACTACTCTACTACAACATATCTACAATACAACACATTATTACACACTACTCTACCACATCATATCTACAATACAACACATTATTACACACTACTCTACCACAACATATCTACAATACAACACATTATTACACACTACTCTACCACAACATATCTACAATACAACACATTATTACACACTACTCTACTACAACATATCTACAATACAATACATTATTACACACTACTCTACTACAACATATCTACAATACAATACATTATTACACACTACTCTACTACAACATCTCTACAATACATTATTACACACTACTCTACCACAACATATCTACAATACAACACATTATTACACACTACTCTACTACAACATATCTACAATACAACACATTATTACACACTACTCTACTACAACATATCTACAATAGAATACATTATTACACACTACTCTACTACAACATATCTACAATACAATACATTATTACACACTACTCTACCACAACATATCTACAATACATTATTACACACTACTCTACCACAACATATCTACAATACATTATTACACACTACTCTACCACAACATATCTACAACACATTATTACACACTACTCTACTACAACATATCTACAATACATTATTACACACTACTCTACTACAACATATCTACAATACAATACATTATTACACATTACTCTACTACAACATATCTACAATACAATACATTATTACACACTACTCTACCACGACATATCTACAACACATTATTACACACTACTCTACCACAACATATCTACAATACAATACATTATTACACACTACTCTACCACAACATATCTACAACACATTATTACACACTACTCTACCACAACATATCTACAATACATTATTACACACTACTCTACTACAACATATCTACAATACAATACATTATTACACACTACTCTACCACAACATATCTACAATACATTATTACACACTACTCTACTACAACATATCTACAATACAATACATTATTACACATTACTCTACTACAACATATCTACAATACAATACATTATTACACACTACTCTACCACAACATATCTACAATACATTATTACACACTACTCTACCACAACATATCTACAATACAACACATTATTACACACTACTCTACCACATCATATCTACAATACATTATTACACACTACTCTACCACAACATATCTACAATACAACACATTATTACACATTACTCTACAACAACATATCTACAACACATTATTACACACTACTCTACCACAACATATCTACAATACATTATTACACACTACTCTACCACAACATGTCTACAATACAACACATTATTACACACTACTCTACCACAACATATCTACAATACATTATTACACACTACTCTACTACAACATATCTACAACACATTATTACACACTACTCTACCACAACATGTCTACAATACAACACATTATTACACACTACTCTACCACAACATGTCTACAATACAATACATTATTACACACTACTCTACTACAACATATCTACAATACATTATTACACACTACTCTACCACAACATGTCTACAATACAACACATTATTACACACTGCTCTACCACAACATATCTACAACACATTATTACACATTACTATACCACAACATATCTACAATACATTATTACACACTACTCTACCACATAATATCTACAATACATTATTACACACTACTCTACTACAACATATCTACAATACATTATTACACATTACTCTACTACAACATATCTACAATACATTATTACACATTACTCTACTACAACATATCTACAATACATTATTACACACTACTCTACTACAACATATCTACAACACATTATTACACATTACTCTACTACAACATATCTACAATACATTATTACACACTACTCTACTACAACATATCTACAACACATTATTACACACTACTCTACCACGACATATCTACAATACAATACATTATTACACACTACTCTACCACATCATATCTACAATACAACACATTATTACACACTACTCTACCACAACATATCTACAATACATTATTACACACTACTCTACAACATCATATCTACAATACATTATTACACACTACTCTACAACAACATATCTACAATACATTATTACACACTACTCTACCACAACATATCTACAATACAACACATTATTACACACTACTCTACAACAACATATCTACAATACAACACATTATTACACACTACTCTACTACAACATATCTACAATACAACACATTATTACACACTACTCTACTACAACATATCTACAATACATTATTACACACTACTCTACCACGACATATCTACAATACATTATTACACACTACTCTACAACATCATATCTACAATACATTAATACACACTACTCTACCACAACATATCTACAATACATTATTATACACTACTCTACTACAACATATCTACAATACAACACATTATTACACACTACTCTACTACAACATATCTACAATACATTATTACACACTACTCTACTACAACATATCTACAATACATTATTACACATTACTCTACCACAACATATCTACAATACATTATTACACACTACTCTACTACAACATATCTACAATACATTATTACACACTACTCTACTACAACATATCTACAATACATTATTACACACTACTCTACTACAACATATCTACAATACATTATTACACACTACTCTACTACAACATATCTACAATACAACACATTATTACACACTACTCTACTACAACATATCTACAATACATTATTACACACTACTCTACTACAACATATCTACAATACATTATTACACATTACTCTACCACAACATATCTACAATACATTATTACACACTACTCTACCACAACATATCTACAATACATTATTACACACTACTCTACTACAACATATCTACAATACATTATTACACACTACTCTACTACAACATATCTACATTATTACACACTACTCTACCACAACATATCTACAATACATTATTACACACTACTCTACTACAACATATCTACAATACATTATTACACACTACTCTACTACAACATATCTACAATACAACACATTATTACACACTACTTTACTACAACATATCTACAACACATTATTACACACTACTCTACTTCAACATATCTACAATACAACACATTATTACACACTACTCTACCACAACATATCTACAATACAATACATTATTACACACTACTCTACTACAACATATCTACAATACAATATTACACACTACTCTACAACATCATATCTACAATACATTATTACACACTACTCTACCACATCATATCTACAATACATTATTACACACTACTCTACCACATCATATCTACAATACATTATTACACACTACTCTACCACATCATATCTACAATACAACACATTATTACACACTACTCTACAACAACATATCTACAATACAACACATTTCCCTTGATTATTTCCCCTAACCCAACCTCCCCTAATTGGAGTAAACTAAAGGACAACAACACTTAGGCTTCTACTTCCAGCTTATACATACTTTATATTTTTTACAATCGTTATCTTTTGTTTGTTTTTAGTCTCATCCTTCAGCTACCATAAACCCCTCCCATCTATCTCTGATCACCACCCAGTCCCATCCTTCAGCTCCCCTCAACCTTTACCATCTATCTCTGATCACCACCCAGTCTCATCCTTCAGCTACCATAAACCCCTCCCATCTATCTCTGATCACCACCCAGTCTCATCCTTCAGCTACCATAAACCCCTCCCATCTATCTCTGATCACCACCCAGTCTCATCCTTCAGCTACCATAAACCCCTCCCATCTATCTCTGATCACCACCCAGTCCCATCCTTCAGCTACCATAAACCCCTCCCATCTATCTCTGATCACCACCCAGTCCCATCCTTCAGCTCCCCTCAACCTTTACCATCTATCTCTGATCACCACCCAGTCTCATCCTTCAGCTACCCTCAACCTTTACCATCTATCTCTGATCACCACCCAGTCCCATCTTTCAGCTACCCTCAACCTTTACCATCTATCTCTGATCACCACCCAGTCCCATCCTTCAGCTACCCTCAACCTTTACCATCTATCTCTGATCACCACCCAGTCCCATCTTTCAGCTACCCTCAACCTTTACCATCTATCTCTGATCACCACCCAGTCCCATCCTTCAGCTACCCTCAACATTTACCATCTATCTCTGATCACCACCCAGTCCCATCCTTCAGCTCCCCTCAACCTTTACCATCTATCTCTGATCACCACCCAGTCCCATCCTTCAGCTACCCTCAACCTTTACCATCTATCTCTGATCACCACCCAGTCCCATCCTTCAGCTCCCCTCAACCTTTACCATCTATCTCTGATCACCACCCAGTCCCATCCTTCAGCTACTCTCAACCTTAACCATCTATCTCTGATCACCACCCAGTCTCATTCTTCAGCTACCCTCAACCCCTCCCATCTATCTCTGATCACCACCCAGTCCCATCCTTCAGCTACCCTCAACCCCTCCCATCTATCTCTGATCACCACCCAGTCTCATTCTTCAGCTAACCTCAAATTTAACCATCTATCTCTGATCACCACCCAGTCCCATCCTTCAGCTCCCCTCAACCCCTCCCATCTATCTCTGATCACCACCCAGTCCCATCCTTCAGCTACCCTCAACCCCTCCCATCTATCTCTGATCACCACCCAGTCCCATCCTTCAGCTACCCTCAACCCCTCCCATCTATCTCTGATCACCACCCAGTCCCATCAATCAGCTACCCTCAAATTTAACCATCTATCTCTGATCCCCACCTAGTCCCATCCTTCAGCTACCCTCAACCTTTACCATCTATCTCTGATCACCACCCAGTCTCATCTTTCAGCTACCCTCAACCTTTACCATCTATCTCTGATCACCACCCAGTCCCATCCTTCAGCTCCCCTCAACCTTTACCATCTATCTCTGATCACAACCCAGTCCCATCCTTCAGCTACCCTCAACCTTTACCATCTATCTCTGATCACCACCCAGTCCCATCCTTCAGCTCCCCTCAACCTTTACCATCTATCTCTGATCACCACCCAGTCTCATTCTTCAGCTACCCTCAACCCCTCCCATCTATCTCTGATCACCACCCAGTCCCATCCTTCAGCTACCCTCAAGCCCTCCCATCTATCTCTGATCACCACCCAGTCTCATTCTTCAGCTAACCTCAAATTTAACCATCTATCTCTGATCACCACCCAGTCCCATCCTTCAGCTCCCCTCAACCCCTCCCATCTATCTCTGATCACCACCCAGTCCCATCCTTCAGCTACCCTCAACCCCTCCCATCTATCTCTGATCACCACCCAGTCCCATCCTTCAGCTACCCTCAACCCCTCCCATCTATCTCTGATCACCACCCAGTCCCATCAATCAGCTACCCTCAAATTTAACCATCTATCTCTGATCCCCACCTAGTCCCATCCTTCAGCTACCCTCAACCTTTACCATCTATCTCTGATCACCACCCAGTCTCATCTTTCAGCTACCCTCAACCTTTACCATCTATCTCTGATCACCACCCAGTCCCATCCTTCAGCTCCCCTCAACCTTTACCATCTATCTCTGATCACAACCCAGTCCCATCCTTCAGCTACCCTCAACCTTTACCATCTATCTCTGATCACCACCCAGTCCCATCCTTCAGCTCCCCTCAACCTTTACCATCTATCTCTGATCACCACCCAGTACCATCCTTCAGCTACCCTCAACCTTAACCATCTATCTCTGATCACCACCCAGTCTCATCCTTCAGCTACCCTCAACCCCTCCCATCTATCTCTGATCACCACCCAGTCCCATCCTTCAGCTACCCTCAACCCCTCCCATCTATCTCTGATCACAACCCAGTCCCATCCTTCAGCTACCCTCAACCTTTACCATCTATCTCTGATCACCACCCAGTCCCATCCTTCAGCTCCCCTCAACCTTTACCATCTATCTCTGATCACCACCCAGTCCCATCCTTCAGCTACCCTCAACCTTAACCATCTATCTCTGATCACCACCCAGTCTCATCCTTCAGCTACCCTCAACCCCTCCCATCTATCTCTGATCACCACCCAGTCCCATCCTTCAGCTACCCTCAACCCCTCCCATCTATCTCTGATCACCACCCAGTCTCATCCTTCAGCTAACCTCAAATTTAACCATCTATCTCTGATCACCACCCAGTCCCATCCTTCAGCTCCCCTCAACCCCTCCCATCTATCTCTGATCACCACCCAGTCCCATCCTTCAGCTACCCTCAACCCCTCCCATCTATCTCTGATCACCACCCAGTCCCATCCTTCAGCTACCCTCAACCCCTCCCATCTATCTCTGATCACCACCCAGTCCCATCCTTCAGCTACCCTCAAATTTAACCATCTATCTCTGATCCCCACCCAGTCCCATCCTTCAGCTACCCTCAACCTTTACCATCTATCTCTGATCACCACCCAGTCTCATCTTTCAGCTACCCTCAACCTTTACCATCTATCTCTGATCACCACCCAGTCCCATCCTTCAGCTACCCTCAACCTTTACCATCTATCTCTGATCACCACCCAGTCCCATCCTTCAGCTCCCCTCAACCTTTACCATCTATCTCTGATCACAACCCAGTCCCATCCTTCAGCTACCCTCAACCTTTACCATCTATCTCTGATCACCACCCAGTCCCATCCTTCAGCTACCCTCAACCTTAACCATCTATCTCTGAACACCACCCAGTCTCATCAATCAGCTACCCTCAAATTTAACCATCTATCTCTGATCCCCACCCAGTCCCATCCTTCAGCTACCCTCAACCTTTACCATCTATCTCTGATCACCACCCAGTCTCATCTTTCAGCTACCCTCAACCTTTACCATCTATCTCTGATCACCACCCAGTCCCATCCTTCAGCTACCCTCAACCTTTACCATCTATCTCTGATCACCACCCAGTCCCATCCTTCAGCTCCCCTCAACCTTTACCATCTATCTCTGATCACAACCCAGTCCCATCCTTCAGCTACCCTCAACCTTTACCATCTATCTCTGATCCCCACCCAGTCCCATCCTTCAGCTACCCTCAACCCCTCCCATCTATCTCTGATCACAACCCAGTCCCATCCTTCAGCTACCCTCAACCTTTACCATCTATCTCTGATCACCACCCAGTCCCATCCTTCAGCTCCCCTCAACCTTTACCATCTATCTCTCATCACCACCCAGTCCCATCCTTCAGCTACCCTCAACCTTAACCATCTATCTCTGATCACCACCCAGTCTCATCCTTCAGCTACCCTCAACCCCTCCCATCTATCTCTGATCACCACCCAGTCCCATCCTTCAGCTACCCTCAACCCCTCCCATCTATCTCTGATCACCACCCAGTCTCATCCTTCAGCTAACCTCAAATTTAACCATCTATCTCTGATCACCACCCAGTCCCATCCTTCAGCTCCCTCAACCCTCCCATCTATCTCTGATCACCACCCAGTCCCATCCTTCAGCTACCCTCAACCCCTCCCATCTATCTCTGATCACCACCCAGTCCCATCCTTCAGCTACCCTCAACCCCTCCCATCTATCTCTGATCACCACCCAGTCCCATCCTTCAGCTACCCTCAAATTTAACCATCTATCTCTGATCCCCACCCAGTCCCATCCTTCAGCTACCCTCAACCTTTACCATCTATTTCTGATCACCACCCAGTCTCATCTTTCAGCTACCCTCAACCTTTACCATCTATCTCTGATCACCACCCAGTCCCATCCTTCAGCTACCCTCAACCTTTACCATCTATCTCTGATCACCACCCAGTCCCATCCTTCAGCTCCCTCAACCTTTACCATCTATCTCTGATCACAACCCAGTCCCATCCTTCAGCTACCCTCAACCTTTACCATCTATCTCTGATCACCACCCAGTCCCATCCTTCAGCTACCCTCAACCTTAACCATCTATCTCTGAACACCACCCAGTCTCATCAATCAGCTACCCTCAAATTTAACCATCTATCTCTGATCCCCACCCAGTCCCATCCTTCAGCTACCCTCAACCTTTACCATCTATCTCTGATCACCACCCAGTCTCATCTTTCAGCTACCCTCAACCTTTACCATCTATCTCTGATCACCACCCAGTCCATCCTTCAGCTACCCTCAACCTTTACCATCTATCTCTGATCACCACCCAGTCCCATCCTTCAGCTCCCTCAACCTTTACCATCTATCTCTGATCACAACCCAGTCCCATCCTTCAGCTACCCTCAACCTTTACCATCTATCTCTGATCACCACCCAGTCCCATCCTTCAGCTCCCTCAACCTTTACCATCTATCTCTGATCACCACCCAGTCCCATCCTTCAGCTACCCTCAACCTTAACCATCTATCTCTGATCACCACCCAGTCTCATCCTTCAGCTACCCTCAACCCTCCCATCTATCTCTGATCACCACCCAGTCCCATCCTACAGCTACCCTCAACCCCTCCCATCTATCTCTGATCACCACCCAGTCTCATCCTTCAGCTAACCTCAAATTTAACCATCTATCTCTGATCACCACCCAGTCCCATCCTTCAGCTACCCTCAACCCCTCCCATCTATCTCTGATCACCACCCAGTCCCATCCTTCAGCTACACTCAACCCCTCCCATCTATCTCTGATCACCACCCAGTCCCATCCTTCAGCTACCCTCAAATTTAACCATCTATCTCTGATCACCACCCAGTCCCATCCTTCAGCTCCCCTCAACCCCTCCCATCTATCTCTGATCACCACCCAGTCCCATCCTTCAGCTACCCTCAACCCCTCCCATCTATCTCTGATCACCACCCAGTCCCATCCTTCAGCTACCCTCAACCCCTCCCATCTATCTCTGATCACCACCCAGTCCCAACCTTCAGCTCCCCTCAACCCCTCCCATCTATCTCTGATCACCACCCAGTCCCATCCTTCAGCTCCCCTCAAATCTATCTCTGATCACCACCCAGTCCCATCCTTCAGCTCCCCCCAACCCCTCCCATCTATCTCTGATCACCACCCAGTCCCATCCTTCAGCTCCCCTCAACCCCTCCCATCTATCTCTGATCACCACCCAGTCCCATCCTTCAGCTCCCTCAACCTTTACCATCTATCTCTGATCACCACCCAGTCCCATCCTTCAGCTACCCTCAACCCCTCCCATCTATCTCTGATCACCACCCAGTCTCATTCTTCAGCTAACCTCAAATTTAACCATCTATCTCTGATCACCACCCAGTCCCATCCTTCAGCTCCCTCAACCCCTCCCATCTATCTCTGATCACCACCCAGTCCCATCCTTCAGCTACCCTCAACCCTCCCATCTATCTCTGATCACCACCCAGTCCCATCCTTCAGCTACCCTCAAATGTAACCATCTATCTCTGATCACCACCCAGTCCCATCCTTCAGCTCCCTCAACCCCTCCCATCTATCTCTGATCACCACCCAGTCCCATCCTTCAGCTCCCCTCAACCCCTCCCATCTATCTCTGATCACCACCCAGTCCCATCCTTCAGCTCCCCTCAACCCTCCCATCTATCTCTGATCACCACCCAGTCCCATCCTTCAGCTACCCTCAACCCCTCCCATCTATCTCTGATCACCACCCAGTCCCATCCTTCAGCTACACTCAACCCTCCCATCTATCTCTGATCACCACCCAGTCCCATCCTTCAGCTACCCTCAAATTTAACCATCTATCTCTGATCACCACCCAGTCCCATCCTTCAGCTCCCCTCAACCCCTCCCATCTATCTCTGATCACCACCCAGTCCCATCCTTCAGCTACCCTCAACCCCTCCCATCTATCTCTGATCACCACCCAGTCCCATCCTTCAGCTACCCTCAACCCCTCCCATCTATCTCTGATCACCACCCAGTCCCAACCTTCAGCTCCCTCAACCCTCCCATCTATCTCTGATCACCACCCAGTCCCATCCTTCAGCTCCCCTCAAATCTATCTCTGATCACCACCCAGTCCCATCCTTCAGCTCCCCCAACCCCTCCCATCTATCTCTGATCACCACCCAGTCCCATCCTTCAGCTCCCCTCAACCCTCCCATCTATCTCTGATCACCACCCAGTCCCATCCTTCAGCTCCCCTCAACCTTTACCATCTATCTCTGATCACCACCCAGTCCCATCCTTCAGCTACCCTCAACCCCTCCCATCTATCTCTGATCACCACCCAGTCTCATTCTTCAGCTAACCTCAAATTTAACCATCTATCTCTGATCACCACCCAGTCCCATCCTTCAGCTCCCCTCAACCCCTCCCATCTATCTCTGATCACCACCCAGTCCCATCCTTCAGCTACCCTCAACCCTCCCATCTATCTCTGATCACCACCCAGTCCCATCCTTCAGCTACCCTCAAATGTAACCATCTATCTCTGATCACCACCCAGTCCCATCCTTCAGCTCCCCTCAACCCCTCCCATCTATCTCTGATCACCACCCAGTCCCATCCTTCAGCTCCCTCAACCCCTCCCATCTATCTCTGATCACCACCCAGTCCCATCCTTCAGCTCCCTCAACCCCTCCCATCTATCTCTGATCACCACCCAGTCCCATCCTTCAGCTCCCTCACCCCCTCCCATCTATCTCTGTTCACCACCCAGTCCCATCCTTCAGCTCCCCTCAACCCTCCCATCTATCTCTGATCACCACCCAGTCCCATCCTTCAGCTCCCTCAACCCCTCCCATCTATCTCTGATCACCACCCAGTCCCATCCTTCAGCTCCCCTCAACCCCTCCCATCTATCTCTGATCACCACCCAGTCCCATCCTTCAGCTCCCCTCAACCCTCCCATCTATCTCTGATCACCACCCAGTCCCATCCTTCAGCTCCCTCAACATTTACCATCTATCTCTGATCACCACCCAGTCCCATCCTTCAGCTACCCTCAACCCCTCCCATCTATCTCTGATCACCACCCAGTCTCATCTTTCAGCTAACCTCAAATTTAACCATCTATCTCTGATCACCACCCAGTCCCATCCTTCAGCTCCCCTCAACCCCTCCCATCTATCTCTGATCACCACCCAGTCCCATCCTTCAGCTACCCTCAACCCCTCCCATCTATCTCTGATCACCACCCAGTCCCATCCTTCAGCTACCCTCAACCCCTCCCATCTATCTCTGATCACCACCCAGTCCCATCCTTCAGCTACCCTCAAATTTAACCATCTATCTCTGATCACCACCCAGTCCCATCCTTCAGCTCCCTCAACCCTCCCATCTATCTCTGATCACCACCCAGTCCCATCCTTCAGCTCCCCTCAACCCCTCCCATCTATCTCTGATCACCACCCAGTCCCATCCTTCAGCTCCCCTCACCCCCTCCCATCTATCTCTGATCACAACCCAGTCCCATCCTTCAGCTACCCTCAACCTTTACCATCTATCTCTGATCACCACCCAGTCCCATCCTTCAGCTACCCTCGACCTTAACCATCTATCTATGATCCCCACCCAGTCCCATCCTTCAGCTACCCTCAACCTTTACCATCTATCTCTGATCACCACCCAGTCTCATCTTTCAGCTACCCTCAACCTTTACCATCTATCTCTGATCACCACCCAGTCCCATCCTTCAGCTACCCTCAACCCCTCCCATCTATCTCTGATCACCACCCAGTCCCATCCTTCAGCTACCCTCAACCCTCCCATCTATCTCTGATCACCACCCAGTCCCATCCTTCAGCTACCCTCAAATTTAACCATCTATCTCTGATCCCACCCAGTCCCATCCTTCAGCTACCCTCAACCTTTACCATCTATTTCTGATCACCACCCAGTCTCATCTTTCAGCTACCCTCAACCTTTACCATCTATCTCTGATCACCACCCAGTCCCATCCTTCAGCTACCCTCAACCTTTACCATCTATCTCTGATCACCACCCAGTCCCATCCTTCAGCTCCCTCAACCTTTACCATCTATCTCTGATCACAACCCAGTCCCATCCTTCAGCTACCCTCAACCTTTACCATCTATCTCTGATCACCACCCAGTCCCATCCTTCAGCTACCCTCAACCTTAACCATCTATCTCTGAACACCACCCAGTCTCATCAATCAGCTACCCTCAAATTTAACCATCTATCTCTGATCCCCACCCAGTCCCATCCTTCAGCTACCCTCAACCTTTACCATCTATCTCTGATCACCACCCAGTCTCATCTTTCAGCTACCCTCAACCTTTACCATCTATCTCTGATCACCACCCAGTCCAATCCTTCAGCTACCCTCAACCTTTACCATCTATCTCTGATCACCACCCAGTCCCATCCTTCAGCTCCCCTCAACCTTTACCATCTATCTCTGATCACAACCCAGTCCCATCCTTCAGCTACCCTCAACCTTTACCATCTATCTCTGATCACCACCCAGTCCCATCCTTCAGCTCCCCTCAACCTTTACCATCTATCTCTGATCACCACCCAGTCCCATCCTTCAGCTACCCTCAACCTTAACCATCTATCTCTGATCACCACCCAGTCTCATCCTTCAGCTACCCTCAACCCCTCCCATCTATCTCTGATCACCACCCAGTCCCATCCTTCAGCTACCCTCAACCCCTCCCATCTATCTCTGATCACCACCCAGTCTCATCCTTCAGCTAACCTCAAATTTAACCATCTATCTCTGATCACCACCCAGTCCCATCCTTCAGCTACCCTCAACCCCTCCCATCTATCTCTGATCACCACCCAGTCCCATCCTTCAGCTACACTCAACCCCTCCCATCTATCTCTGATCACCACCCAGTCCCATCCTTCAGCTACCCTCAAATTTAACCATCTATCTCTGATCACCACCCAGTCCCATCCTTCAGCTCCCTCAACCCCTCCCATCTATCTCTGATCACCACCCAGTCCCATCCTTCAGCTACCCTCAACCCCTCCCATCTATCTCTGATCACCACCCAGTCCCATCCTTCAGCTCCCCTCAACCCCTCCCATCTATCTCTGATCACCACCCAGTCCCATCCTTCAGCTACCCTCAACCCCTCCCATCTATCTCTGATCACCACCCAGTCCCAACCTTCAGCTCCCTCAACCCCTCCCATCTATCTCTGATCACCACCCAGTCCCATCCTTCAGCTCCCCTCAAATCTATCTCTGATCACCACCCAGTCCCATCCTTCAGCTCCCCCCAACCCCTCCCATCTATCTCTGATCACCACCCAGTCCCATCCTTCAGCTCCCCTCAACCCCTCCCATCTATCTCTGATCACCACCCAGTCCCATCCTTCAGCTCCCCTCAACCTTTACCATCTATCTCTGATCACCACCCAGTCCCATCCTTCAGCTACCCTCAACCCCTCCCATCTATCTCTGATCACCACCCAGTCTCATTCTTCAGCTAACCTCAAATTTAACCATCTATCTCTGATCACCACCCAGTCCCATCCTTCAGCTCCCCTCAACCCCTCCCATCTATCTCTGATCACCACCCAGTCCCATCCTTCAGCTACCCTCAACCCCTCCCATCTATCTCTGATCACCACCCAGTCCCATCCTTCAGCTACCCTCAAATGTAACCATCTATCTCTGATCACCACCCAGTCCCATCCTTCAGCTCCCCTCAACCCCTCCCATCTATCTCTGATCACCACCCAGTCCCATCCTTCAGCTCCCCTCAACCCCTCCCATCTATCTCTGATCACCACCCAGTCCCATCCTTCAGCTCCCTCAACCCCTCCCATCTATCTCTGATCACCACCCAGTCCCATCCTTCAGCTCCCCTCACCCCTCCCATCTATCTCTGTTCACCACCCAGTCCCATCCTTCAGCTCCCCTCAACCCCTCCCATCTATCTCTGATCACCACCCAGTCCCATCCTTCAGCTCCCCTCAACCCTCCCATCTATCTCTGATCACCACCCAGTCCCATCCTTCAGCTCCCTCAACCCCTCCCATCTATCTCTGATCACCACCCAGTCCCATCCTTCAGCTCCCCTCAACCCCTCCCATCTATCTCTGATCACCACCCAGTCCCATCCTTCAGCTCCCCTCAACATTTACCATCTATCTCTGATCACCACCCAGTCCCATCCTTCAGCTACCCTCAACCCCTCCCATCTATCTCTGATCACCACCCAGTCTCATCTTTCAGCTAACCTCAAATTTAACCATCTATCTCTGATCACCACCCAGTCCCATCCTTCAGCTCCCCTCAACCCCTCCCATCTATCTCTGATCACCACCCAGTCCCATCCTTCAGCTACCCTCAACCCCTCCCATCTATCTCTGATCACCACCCAGTCCCATCCTTCAGCTACCCTCAACCCCTCCCATCTATCTCTGATCACCACCCAGTCCCATCCTTCAGCTACCCTCAAATTTAACCATCTATCTCTGATCACCACCCAGTCCCATCCTTCAGCTCCCCTCAACCCCTCCCATCTATCTCTGATCACCACCCAGTCCCATCCTTCAGCTCCCCTCAACCCCTCCCATCTATCTCTGATCACCACCCAGTCCCATCCTTCAGCTCCCCTCACCCCCTCCCATCTATCTCTGATCACAACCCAGTCCCATCCTTCAGCTACCCTCAACCTTTACCATCTATCTCTGATCACCACCCAGTCCCATCCTTCAGCTACCCTCGACCTTAACCATCTATCTATGATCCCCACCCAGTCCCATCCTTCAGCTACCCTCAACCTTTACCATCTATCTCTGATCACCACCCAGTCTCATCTTTCAGCTACCCTCAACCTTTACCATCTATCTCTGATCACCACCCAGTCCCATCCTTCAGCTACCCTCAACCTTTACCATCTATCTCTGATCACCACCCAGTCCCATCCTTCAGCTCCCCTCAACCTTTACCATCTATCTCTGATCACAACCCAGTCCCATCCTTCAGCTACCCTCAACCTTTACCATCTATCTCTGATCACCACCCAGTCCCATCCTTCAGCTCCCCTCAACCTTTACCATCTATCTCTGATCACCACCCAGTCCCATCCTTCAGCTACCCTCAACCTTAACCATCTATCTCTGATCACCACCCAGTCTCATCCTTCAGCTACCCTCAACCCCTCCCATCTATCTCTGATCACCACCCAGTCCCATCCTTCAGCTACCCTCAACCCCTCCCATCTATCTCTGATCACCACCCAGTCTCATCCTTCAACTAACCTCAAATTTAACCATCTATCTCTGATCACCACCCAGTCCCATCCTTCAGCTCCCTCAACCCCTCCCATCTATCTCTGATCACCACCCAGTCCCATCCTTCAGCTACCCTCAACCCCTCCCATCTATCTCTGATCACCACCCAGTCCCATCCTTCAGCTACCCTCAACCCCTCCCATCTATCTCTGATCACCACCCAGTCCCATCCTTCAGCTACCCTCAAATGTAACCATCTATCTCTGATCACCACCCAGTCCCATCCTTCAGCTCCCCTCAACCCCTCCCATCTATCTCTGATCACCACCCAGTCCCATCCTTCAGCTCCCTCAACCCCTCCCATCTATCTCTGATCACCACCCAGTCCCATCCTTCAGCTCCCTCAACCCTCCCATCTATCTCTGATCACCACCCAGTCCCATCCTTCAGCTCCCTCACCCCTCCCATCTATCTCTGTTCACCACCCAGTCCCATCCTTCAGCTCCCCTCAACCCCTCCCATCTATCTCTGATCACCACCCAGTCCCATCCTTCAGCTCCCCTCAACCCCTCCCATCTATCTCTGATCACCACCCAGTCCCATCCTTCAGCTCCCCTCAACCCCTCCCATCTATCTCTGATCACCACCCAGTCCCATCCTTCAGCTCCCCTCAACCCCTCCCATCTATCTCTGATCACCACCCAGTCCCATCCTTCAGCTCCCTCAACATTTACCATCTATCTCTGATCACCACCCAGTCCCATCCTTCAGCTACCCTCAACCCCTCCCATCTATCTCTGATCACCACCCAGTCTCATCTTTCAGCTAACCTCAAATTTAACCATCTATCTCTGATCACCACCCAGTCCCATCCTTCAGCTCCCCTCAACCCCTCCCATCTATCTCTGATCACCACCCAGTCCCATCCTTCAGCTACCCTCAACCCTCCCATCTATCTCTGATCACCACCCAGTCCCATCCTTCAGCTACCCTCAACCCCTCCCATCTATCTCTGATCACCACCCAGTCCCATCCTTCAGCTACCCTCAAATTTAACCATCTATCTCTGATCACCACCCAGTCCCATCCTTCAGCTCCCCTCAACCCCTCCCATCTATCTCTGATCACCACCCAGTCCCATCCTTCAGCTCCCCTCAACCCCTCCCATCTATCTCTGATCACCACCCAGTCCCATCCTTCAGCTCCCTCACCCCCTCCCATCTATCTCTGATCACAACCCAGTCCCATCCTTCAGCTACCCTCAACCTTTACCATCTATCTCTGATCACCACCCAGTCCCATCCTTCAGCTACCCTCGACCTTAACCATCTATCTATGATCCCCACCCAGTCCCATCCTTCAGCTACCCTCAACCTTTACCATCTATCTCTGATCACCACCCAGTCTCATCTTTCAGCTACCCTCAACCTTTACCATCTATCTCTGATCACCACCCAGTCCCATCCTTCAGCTACCCTCAACCTTTACCATCTATCTCTGATCACCACCCAGTCCCATCCTTCAGCTCCCCTCAACCTTTACCATCTATCTCTGATCACAACCCAGTCCCATCCTTCAGCTACCCTCAACCTTTACCATCTATCTCTGATCACCACCCAGTCCCATCCTTCAGCTCCCCTCAACCTTTACCATCTATCTCTGATCACCACCCAGTCCCATCCTTCAGCTACCCTCAACCTTAACCATCTATCTCTGATCACCACCCAGTCTCATCCTTCAGCTACCCTCAACCCCTCCCATCTATCTCTGATCACCACCCAGTCCCATCCTTCAGCTACCCTCAACCCCTCCCATCTATCTCTGATCACCACCCAGTCTCATCCTTCAACTAACCTCAAATTTAACCATCTATCTCTGATCACCACCCAGTCCCATCCTTCAGCTCCCCTCAACCCCTCCCATCTATCTCTGATCACCACCCAGTCCCATCCTTCAGCTACCCTCAACCCCTCCCATCTATCTCTGATCACCACCCAGTACCATCCTTCAGCTACACTCAACCCCTCCCATCTATCTCTGATCACCACCCAGTCCCATCCTTCAGCTACCCTCAAATTTAACCATCTATCTCTGATCACCACCCAGTCCCATCCTTCAGCTCCCCTCAACCCCTCCCATCTATCTCTGATCACCACCCAGTCCCATCCTTCAGCTACCCTCAACCCCTCCCATCTATCTCTGATCACCACCCAGTCCCATCCTTCAGCTCCCCTCAACCCCTCCCATCTATCTCTGATCACCACCCAGTCCCATCCTTCAGCTACCCTCAACCCCTCCCATCTATCTCTGATCACCACCCAGTCCCAACCTTCAGCTCCCCTCAACCCCTCCCATCTATCTCTGATCACCACCCAGTCCCATCATTCAGCTCCCCTCAACCCCTCCCATCTATCTCTGATCACCACCCAGTCCCATCCTTCAGCTCCCCCAACCCCTCCCATCTATCTCTGATCACCACCCAGTCCCATCCTTCAGCTCCCTCAACCCCTCCCATCTATCTCTGATCACCACCCAGTCCCATCCTTCAGCTACCCTCAACCCCTCCCATCTATGTCTGATCACCACCCAGTCCCATCCTTCAGCTACCCTCAACCCCTCCCATCTATCTCTGATCACCACCCAGTCCCATCCTTCAGCTACCCTCAAATGTAACCATCTATCTCTGATCACCACCCAGTCCCATCCTTCAGCTCCCCTCAACCCCTCCCATCTATCTCTGATCACCACCCAGTCCCATCATTCAGCTCCCCTCAACCCCTCCCATCTATCTCTGATCACCACCCAGTCCCATCCTTCAGCTACACTCAACCCCTCCCATCTATCTCTGATCACCACCCAGTCCCATCCTTCAGCTCCCCTCACCCCCTCCCATCTATCTCTGTTCACCACCCAGTCCCATCCTTCAGCTCCCCTCAACCCCTCCCATCTATCTCTGATCACCACCCAGTCCCATCCTTCAGCTCCCCTCAACCCCTCCCATCTATCTCTGATCACCACCCAGTCCCATCCTTCAGCTACCCTCAACCCTCCCATCTATCTCTGATCACCACCCAGTCCCATCCTTCAGCTCCCTCAACCCCTCCCATCTATCTCTGATCACCACCCAGTCCCATCCTTCAGCTCCCCTCAACCTTTACCATCTATCTCTGATCACCACCCAGTCCCATCCTTCAGCTACCCTCAACCCCTCCCATCTATCTCTGATCACCACCCAGTCTCATCCTTCAGCTAACCTCAAATTTAACCATCTATCTCTGATCACCACCCAGTCCCATCCTTCAGCTCCCCTCAACCCCTCCCATCTATCTCTGATCACCACCCAGTCCCATCCTTCAGCTACCCTCAACCCCTCCCATCTATCTCTGATCACCACCCAGTCCCATCCTTCAGCTACCCTCAACCCCTCCCATCTATCTCTGATCACCACCCAGTCCCATCCTTCAGCTACCCTCAAATTTAACCATCTATCTCTGATCACCACCCAGTCCCATCCTTCAGCTCCCCTCAACCCCTCCCATCTATCTCTGATCACCACCCAGTCCCATCCTTCAGCTCCCCTCAACCCCTCCCATCTATCTCTGATCACCACCCAGTCCCATCCTTCAGCTCCCCTCAACCCCTCCCATCTATCTCTGATCACCACCCAGTCCCATCCTTCAGCTCCCCTCACCCCCTCCCATCTATCTCTGATCACAACCCAGTCCCATCCTTCAGCTACCCTCAACCTTTACCATCTATCTCTGATCACCACCCAGTCCCATCCTTCAGCTACCCTCAACCTTAACCATCTATCTCTGATCACCACCCAGTCTCATCAATCAGCTACCCTCAAATTTAACCATCTATCTCTGATCCCCACCCAGTCCCATCCTTCAGCTACCCTCAACCTTTACCATCTATCTCTGATCACCACCCAGTCTCATCTTTCAGCTACCCTCAACCTTTACCATCTATCTCTGATCACCACCCAGTCCCATCCTTCAGCTACCCTCAACCTTTACCATCTATCTCTGATCACCACCCAGTCCCATCCTTCAGCTCCCCTCAACCTTTACCATCTATCTCTGATCACAACCCAGTCCCATCCTTCAGCTACCCTCAACCTTTACCATCTATCTCTGATCACCACCCAGTCCCATCCTTCAGCTCCCCTCAACCTTTACCATCTATCTCTGATCACCACCCAGTCCCATCCTTCAGCTACCCTCAACCTTAACCATCTATCTCTGATCACCACCCAGTCTCATCCTTCAGCTACCCTCAACCCCTCCCATCTATCTCTGATCACCACCCAGTCCCATCCTTCAGCTACCCTCAACCCCTCCCATCTATCTCTGATCACCACCCAGTCTCATCCTTCAACTAACCTCAAATTTAACCATCTATCTCTTATCACCACCCAGTCCCATCCTTCAGCTCCCCTCAACCCCTCCCATCTATCTCTGATCACCACCCAGTCCCATCCTTCAGCTACCCTCAACCCCTCCCATCTATCTCTGATCACCACCCAGTCCCATCCTTCAGCTACACTCAACCCCTCCCATCTATCTCTGATCACCACCCAGTCCCATCCTTCAGCTACCCTCAAATTTAACCATCTATCTCTGATCACCACCCAGTCCCATCCTTCAGCTCCCCTCAACCCCTCCCATCTATCTCTGATCACCACCCAGTCCCATCCTTCAGCTACCCTCAACCCCTCCCATCTATCTCTGATCACCACCCAGTCCCATCCTTCAGCTCCCTCAACCCCTCCCATCTATCTCTGATCACCACCCAGTCCCATCCTTCAGCTACCCTCAACCCCTCCCATCTATCTCTGATCACCACCCAGTCCCAACCTTCAGCTCCCCTCAACCCCTCCCATCTATCTCTGATCACCACCCAGTCCCATCCTTCAGCTCCCCTCAACCCCTCCCATCTATCTCTGATCACCACCCAGTCCCATCCTTCAGCTCCCCCAACCCCTCCCATCTATCTCTGATCACCACCCAGTCCCATCCTTCAGCTCCCCTCAACCCCTCCCATCTATCTCTGATCACCACCCAGTCCCATCCTTCAGCTCCCCTCAACCTTTACCATCTATCTCTGATCACCACCCAGTCCCATCCTTCAGCTACCCTCAACCCCTCCCATCTATCTCTGATCACCACCCAGTCTCATCCTTCAGCTAACCTCAAATTTACATTTTACATTTACATTTAAGTCATTTAGCAGACGCTCTTATCCAGAGCGACTTACAAATTGGTGCGTTCACCTTAAGACATCCAGTGGAACAGCCACTTTACAATAGTGCATCTAAATCTTTTAAGGGGGGGGGGGGTGAGAAGGATTACTTTATCCTATCCTAGGTATTCCTGAAAGAGGTGGAATCAACATGGAATAGACGTTGAAATGACGTCTTTGCCCAGTGGGTACTGATAACAACCACAGCTAACAACCACCACTACAGCACAAATGTGGTTTATATTCAAACTTTGGCTGGCTAGGCTACCTAGACATTTTTAATTCAAAATTATTGATTGTAATGAATCAATCAACACAATAGTGATGACATACTGTTTGATTAACTCTTCAATTACAAATGCAAAGGCCTTACATGATGCAACCCTGAATAAAGCAAGCTCAGCCCCGGTAGTTTTATTGTCCAATTGCAATTGTTGTCTCTTTGCCTGTGTAAAGGACTTCCCATTAGTTTATTTAAAAAGATATAATGAATATGAACAAGTACAAGGTTGCTGCACTTTGACAGGGTTTCAATGGTTTCGTCCTCCCTAGGGCCCTGTATAAGTCTTAATTTAACCATCTATCTCTGATCACCACCCAGTCCCATCCTTCAGCTCCCCTCAACCCCTCCCATCTATCTCTGATCACCACCCAGTCCCATCCTTCAGCTACCCTCAACCCCTCCCATCTATCTCTGATCACCACCCAGTCCCATCCTTCAGCTACCCTCAACCCCTCCCATCTATCTCTGATCACCACCCAGTCCCATCCTTCAGCTACCCTCAAATTTAACCATCTATCTCTGATCACCACCCAGTCCCATCCTTCAGCTCCCCTCAACCCCTCCCATCTATCTCTGATCACCACCCAGTCCCATCCTTCAGCTCCCTCAACCCCTCCCATCTATCTCTGATCACCACCCAGTCCCATCCTTCAGCTCCCTCAACCCCTCCCATCTATCTCTGATCACCACCCAGTCCCATCCTTCAGCTACCCTCACCCCTCCCATCTATCTCTGTTCACCACCCAGTCCCATCCTTCAGCTCCCCTCAACCCCTCCCATCTATCTCTGATCACCACCCAGTCCCATCCTTCAGCTCCCCTCAACCCCTCCCATCTATCTCTGATCACCACCCAGTCCCATCCTTCAGCTACCCTCAACCCCTCCCATCTATCTCTGATCACCACCCAGTCCCATCCTTCAGCTCCCCTCAACCCCTCCCATCTATCTCTGATCACCACCCAGTCCCATCCTTCAGCTCCCCTCAACCTTTACCATCTATCTCTGATCACCACCCAGTCCGGTCCTTCAGCTACCCTCAACCACTCCCATCTATCTCTGATCACCACCCAGTCTCATCCTTCAGCTAACCTCAAATTTAACCATCTATCTCTGATCACCACCCAGTCCCATCCTTCAGCTCCCCTCAACCCCTCCCATCTATCTCTGATCACCACCCAGTCCCATCCTTCAGCTACCCTCAACCCCTCCCATCTATCTCTGATCACCACCCAGTCCCATCCTTCAGCTACCCTCAACCCCTCCCATCTATCTCTGATCACCACCCAGTCCCATCCTTCAGCTACCCTCAAATTTAACCATCTATCTCTGATCACCACCCAGTCCCATCCTTCAGCTCCCCTCAACCCCTCCCATCTATCTCTGATCACCACCCAGTCCCATCCTTCAGCTCCCCTCACCTCCTCCCATCTATCTCTGATCACCACCCAGTCCCATCCTTCAGCTCCCCTCAACCCCTCCCATCTATCTCTGATCACCACCCAGTCCCATCCTTCAGCTCCCCTCAACCCCTCCCATCTATCTCTGATCACCACCCAGTCCCATCCTTCAGCTACCCTCAACCCCTCCCATCTATCTCTGATCACCACCCAGTCCCATCCTTCAGCTCCCCTCAACCCCTCCCATCTATCTCTGATCACCACCCAGTCCCATCCTTCAGCTCCCCTCAACCCCTCCCATCTATCTCTGATCACCACCCAGTCCCATCCTTCAGCTCCCCCAACCCCTCCCATCTATCTCTGATCACCACCCAGTCCCATCCTTCAGCTCCCTCAACCCCTCCCATCTATCTCTGATCACCACCCAGTCCCATCCTTCAGCTCCCCTCAACCTTTACCATCTATCTCTGATCACCACCCAGTCCCATCCTTCAGCTACCCTTAACCTTAACCATCTATCTCTGATCACCACCCAGTCTCATCCTTCAGCTACCCTCAACACCTCCCATCTATCTCTGATCACCACCCAGTCCCATCCTTCAGCTCCCCTCAACCCCTCCCATCTATCTCTGATCACCACCCAGTCCCATCCTTCAGCTCCCCTCAACCCCTCCCATCTATCTCTGATCACCACCCAGGCCCATCCTTCAGCTCCCATAACCCCTCCCATCTATCTCTGATCACCACTCAGTCCCATCCTTCAGCTCCCCTCAACCCCTCCCATCTATCTCTGATCGCCACCCAGTCCCATCCTTCAGCTCCCCTCAACCCCTCCCATCTATCTCTGATCACCACCCAGTCCCATCCTTCAGCTACCCTCATCCCCTCCCATCTATCTCTGATCACCACCCAGTCCCATCCTTCAGCTCCCCTCAACCCCTCCCATCTATCTCTGATCACCACCCAGTCCCATCCTTCAGCTCCCCTCAACCCCTCCCATCTATCTCTGATCACCACCCAGTTTTGATTTCTATTTGCCGTATATTTTTCAATTGTGATGTTTCACAAAAGTTCTGAACCTTTCTATTCTCATACATTCTACATATTGTAAATTAAAGATAAACATTTTTGCTAAAGAGTATTATTATATCAGTGATCGATTGACTATCACTTTTTAAATCACTCAGCAGTGCGATTTGCAGAGTTAGGTCATTCTGTAGTGGAATTACTTTGCTTCCGTCCAGGCCTGAGGACATTTTCCTGTAGCTTATGGCAAATAGGTAGTGGAGCTAGTTAAAGATAAAGGTGTGTGTGTGTGTGTGTGTGTGTGTGTGTGTGTAACAATAAACTTTACAGTAAAAGAACAACATGGAGGAGAATAAAGAACGTAAAATGACCAACAACATCCATATTACTGTATCTGGTAGTTACTGTATATCTTTCACTCTGCCCTCTGGTAGTTACTGTATATCTTTCACTCTGCTCTCTGGAAGTTACTGTATATCTTTCACTCTGCCATCTGGTAGTTACTGTATATCTTTCACTCTGCCATCTGGTAGTTACTGTATATCTTTCACTCTGCACATCTGGTAGTTACTGTATATCTTTCACTCTGCCATCTGGTAGTTACTGTATATCTTTCACTCTGCCATCTGGTAGTTACTGTATATCTTTCACTCTGCACATCTGGTAGTTACTGTATATCTTTCACTCTGCCATCTGGTAGTTACTGTATATATTTCACTCTGCACATCTGGTTGTCTGAAAATTGACCCATCCATGGTAGGAAAATAGTTTGAAGGAAAACTTAGTATGTTGCTATTTTATCGGTAAACGTCTCTTAAAAAGGTTGACTGGATCAAAGTAGCGGGAATAACGGGAAAAAGTGATGTACAACATGTGATGTAATAGGCCTTTCTAGAAGAAAAAGAAACGCTATTTAGGCGAGGTGCTGGCTAGCGGAGTAGAAAACTTGAAAATAAAAGAGAGCCGCACACTCTAGGAGCTCAGATGCAATAATATAATTACCAACGTTTCGACAGCCAAGCTGTCTTCATCAGGGTGTAATCACAAACACTGCGGGATGTCTCGTTTATGTAGTGTCAGAAGACACAGGTGTCTGTAATCATGGCCAAGAGTGGCCTAATATCATTGGTTCATTATCAAATATTAAAATGTCATACAAAGAACAGCATACAAACAACAAATATGATCACAGATTAATTTGACTACACAAGCTTACAAACAATTACAATGGCAAAGTCACAATAAACACAAGAATGGCTTCAGATCAAAGTCTACGTTGAGACTGAAGGGCACAAGGGTCTTTAAATTAAAGATCCAGGCAGCCTCTCGTTTTAACAATAAATGATCAAGGTCACCCCCTCTCCTAGGCCCACCTGAAAATGTCTATGTTCTAATCTAGCTATGAATTCATAACACAGTAATATCCTATGAATTCATAACACAGTAATATCTATGAATTTATAGCACAGTAATATCCTATGAATTCATAGCACAGTAATATCCTATGAATTTATAGCACAGTAATATCTATGAATTCATAGCACAGTAATATCCTATGAATTCATAGCACAGTAATATCTATGAATTTATAGCACAGTAATATCCTATGAATTTATAGCACAGTAATATCCTATGAATTCATAGCACAGTAATATCCTATGAATTCATAGCGCAGTAATATCCTATGAATTCATAGCACAGTAATATCCTATGAATTTATAGCACAGTAATATCCTATGAATTCATAGCACAGTAATATCCTATGAATTCATAGCACAGTAATATCCTATGAATTCATAACACAGTAATATCCTATGAATTCATAGCGCAGTAATATCCTATGAATTCATAGCACAGTAATATCCTATGAATTCATAGCACAGTAATATCCTATGAATTCATAGCACAGTAATATCCTATGAATTCATAGCACAGTAATATCCTATGAATTCATAGCACAGTAATATCCTATGAATTCATAACACAGTAATATCTATGAATTCATAACACAGTAATATCCTATGAATTCATAGCACAGTAATATCCTATGAATTCATAGCACAGTAATATCCTATGAATTCATAGCTAGCACTTTGCACGTCATTCGCAGGAGTGAAGAAGGCTGATATAATCTACATTTTAAATGGTGAAGTTTAGTGATTTCAATCAAGAGATGTTGTCAAGAGACACAGTGACTGTCTCATCCATGAAGTTGTATTACAGGCCTAGACCCTAACCTGATTTGATATCAAACAGTTAGTGTCATGTGTGTTTTGTGTGCAAAGTAGGCTTTTCAATAGAAAAGACTGCTGACAAGACTGTGTGTGTGTGTGTGTGTGTGTGTGTGTGTGTGTGTGTGTGTGTGTGTGTGTGTGTGTAGGAGCTGGTAGCTGCTTCTGAGAGGGAACAGATGCCAGCAGAGGCAGAGAGCGCCAAACTCCCCAGCACCTCTTCTGGAATGTAAGTGGACATTGAGTATATTTGCCAGGTATTAAAACGATGTATTCACTGGTGAGATTGATTATATGAGTCTACTGGTGTGGTGGTGGAGAGATAATCAACTGTAAAAGCAGTGGATTTCCCCTTTAACAACTCTATTAGAATGTAAAACATCATCCTCATAAACTGATGGAAATTAATGTAGAACAGTGTAGTGACCACAGCATGTAGTGGTGGTGTAGGGGAACAGAACAGTGTAGTGACCACAGCATGTGGTGGTGTAGGGGAACAG